>NC_056592.1:21427780-21667141 GCF_018340385.1 Cyprinus carpio
CTAGGCTGGGTTTGCGTCATATTCTGAGTTTGCATTTCACTGTTTGTATTGATTTCGAGGAATACTGAATCTCTTTTTGTGTGAGTGAGATGAGTAAATGCATGTTCACATTTAGTCTAGATCTACAGTAAGATCATGTTCACCCAGCGCACACAATGCTTCTGAACTCACTCCTGATTCTCTCATCATGAGGACAGGAGAGCTGTCTGTCAGTACAAAGTAACCTGCATTTAATGAATGAATGTTAATTAACTTAAATGAAAAAGTAACTCAGTAATTTCCTTGTGCATTAAAAAGTAATGCATTACTTTTCTAGTTACATAAAAAAAGGTAATCAGATTATATAACTCACGTTACTTGTAATGCGTTACACCCAGCACTGCTTATGAGTTATTTTAAAGCCCTTAATATAAAGCATGTCTCATGTTTAGGACAAATTGGATCATGCAACGTCATCCGCTTGGTTTCTGATGCACTCACACTTGAATAAATGGTATCATTCCATATCGTTTGGAAAGAATATACAGATAATATACAGGTACAAACTTGATATACAGCCCAGCCCTAGTTTGAATTAATCCATTTTCTTTGCTTAAGCCATGTCTGTCTGAATACTCAATTCTGATTGGCTGGCTGGTATACATTAAAATGATTTAGCCGAGCTTTGCAGAGAGATCTCTTGCTAACCCTGTCATTATAAGTCCATGATGGGGCTGCAAGATATATCACAATTATCAATATATATCGCAAATATGCATATCACGATATGCATATCACAATGGTTTACAATAAATTAACAATTTAATTCTTAAATTTATATGTGTGCATGTGCACGCTAATGATTAATCGAAATCACGATTTGGCTTAATGTGATTATTAAATGGAAAAGGCTGAATTTTTTTTGATGTTTAATTAATAAACATATGCACAGTGTCAGTAGTAAATGCTGCTCCATCTCTGCAAGCGCTATGAGTTTCAGTCTCTTATAACATGCATTCAAAAAAGCAGCACACGGCAAACATCCCCCAAACTTAATGAGAAGCATTTATAAACCTGTCTTCAAACAAAAGAGAACTTTTAATAACATGTTTTTACTCCACATCATCAGTCGCATCTTTCTTTTATAATCTGATGTGGCTTCTTATCACAGAATTAGGCAGAAACTATATTCTTTACTGTGATAAGTCTAAGTCAAATAGCAATGGATTATAAATATTCTTAATTAATATAAAAATATCCAAGATGGCTTGAAGAACACAGGTAAACCATATATTGTCGCAGTCGGGTGTTTACTGTCTTCATGTTTAATCTGTCAAAACGTTTCTTTCTTCTTTTAATTCAGTCACAGCCAGTCTATGGTTACAGTGAAAACTGGACACTTTTATCTATATTAGTGATTTCCTGGAGCATCATGACTTCTATTACTTCTGTGATGCACTTTAGGAGTTTCCACACGAGGGCGCCCTCTGGCTTCCAGTATGAATGAAACAGACATTACATGTTTATATCTATTTTGGGTTAAAACAGGACAAAATAATACTTTTCTCTAAAAAAAATTTGAAGTATATACATATGATAATCCATGTTTTTTTTCCAGTGTAAAATTATATATATATTATTATTATTAACAAAAAAAATTTATAATTATAATCATAACAACACAAATAATTATTATTATTATTATTAACAAATAAAAAATAATAATAATCATAAATATTATTACAATATAAAATAGTAATATTTATTTTGTTTATTTTTATTTATCAAACATAATAATAATCATAAATATTATTAGCATATAAGCAAAACTGTAATACTTTCAAGGCAGTCTTGCTGAGCATGTTCTGAAATTGATTGTGTTTCTTGATTTTTGATTCTTCATGATAATATTTTCCTTGTTTAATGACTGCTTCATTGCCTAGTAAATATTTTGCTTGCTCTTTTAACCAATCACCTACCAGTATGTCCACAATATGTACTACATGTTAAAGATATACATAATTGCGATTTTGTTGAAGTAAACAAGGTCTGGTGTGTGTGTGATGGGTAAGCTAGACCAGAGCACAGCATGAAAAAGGTTAATTGGGTTTGTTGACCATCTGTTTCTCTAACAGCAGTGAAGCCGCACATCAGACGCATGAAGACAGGCCTGCATAATGAACTGCAGCAACCAACATTAAGTAAATCAATTGGCAGCACTAGAAGGAAGCTGCCAATTGTTTAATGGAGCAGAAGTGTATTTCATCAAGTTTCTCTGTCATCTCTACCTCCTTTCCTCACAAGAAGAAACACAAACTTTGCGTCACCTCTAAACTTTCATGTAAACCAGTGAGCTCCACATGGAGCAATGAAATCAACATGTGGACAAAACACATCTGTGAAAGGCTAGGGTTAGAAATATACTGTTCATTGAGAAACAGCCATAACTGATTGTTACAATTTGTGTCAAAATAGATGTCATGTTTAATGGACTTTGGAGCTGCATTTTTTTATTAATGTTCATTTGACTAAAAAAAGAAGTGGCCAGTGCGTTCTTTGATATTTCTTCATTTGTGTTCCAAAGAAGAAAGAAATACTGTGGGAAAAGTACACTTTAGCATACTTGTAAAAAGAGTTATTACAAAAATAATATACTTTAAACTTTTTTTGCATATAAATTGCAAACAAAAAACATTAAAAGCAATTACTTGAACTTCTTGTAATTTCATAATTACTTCTATTGTCAATTGAAATATGGTTAAAGTGTATTTCTCAAGTGAAAGTATCGAATGTACTGAGCATTTATGGTAAACTAAAATATACTTTAATCTCATTTTTATTGAAACTTGTATTTATTTAAATTAGGGTTGCAAAGGGGAGGAAAATTTCCACAAAAAAAACAAATTTCCAAAACTTTCAGAAAGTTTTCAAAAAAAAAAAAAATCCCTGAAAGTTTACAAATATATATATTTTTTTTTTTTTTTTTCTAATGCACTTTTGAAATTTAAATATATTTGTAATTACACATTTGGGTAACACTTTATAATAACTTTCATTAATAAATCATTAACAAACATTAAATAATGTTTAACAGATCATTAGTCAATATATATTAAAATAGCTACAAATATGAGATAATGTGCTTGTAAATGTTTATTAATGAACTTATTGAACATTAAATAATGATTAACCTAACAATAAATCATGTAAATTAAAAGGCTTACAATGTTATTAAATTTTCAATTCATATATGATCATGCACTTTTAAAAATCTACAAATGTTATTATGTTAGTAAATACATAAAAACAAGTGCATGTCTTTAAAGCATGACAAAAGATTATTAACATAATAGTGCACGAGCAGCGTTCTTCATTTGTTCCATCTATGTTCTTTAACCAGCAGTAGATCACATGTAAACACGCTGAGTGTTCTCCGTACGGCAGAGCGTCTGTAGGCTGACTGTAAATGTGTTGCTGAAAGCACCTCAACAAGGACGTCTCGAGCAAAGAGGACAAAAGATTTCTGAAGCCATTTACAATCAACTGAATAATTCATGTGCGTATTAAATATTCACATTTGAGTTGCAAAGTCAGTATTTCACCAGAGAGAGAAAACGGCAGAAACAAACCACGGCCTAAAAGCAGCTTGAATTAAGGACGTCAACAGAATGTCAGTTTTCAAAGGTAACATTTATTAGTTTAGAAAGAGCCTGTGTTATTTTTCAAACAGTGCCTGCATCTGTGCATTTAGTAATATTGCAAGCTAATGAAGAGTAAAGGATTCCCAGGGTAATTATAGGGCTTTAGATTAATGGGAAGGAGATACTGTTTTGCAGCGATAACACAAATAAGGTACTGTTATCCCTGAATTATCATAAATCACAGGATATGGTGCTCTATAAAGGCCAAAGTTTTCCATTCTTTCACGGAGCAACAGGAATGTTTCACAAATAACAGACAGCTGGTTCATCTAATGAAACTGACTGCATTGTTCCTAAAGAAATACAGAACACCACTTGAAATATTTTAAACATACTTTTATAAAATATACAGTGGCCTCAAAAGGTATTTGAACACTTTTGGACCTGAAGCCCAATGTACACACAACGAACGCACAAAGTTTCCCCCGAGTGTGTTTTTTTTTTTTTTTTTTTACAGAATTTCACCGTAATCCAAAATACATTACCGTGTCATTTTTTGTAAATAGAGTATATTACTGACAGTATTGATGATAGCCAAATACTGTATGGACTGGCTTTACTGTAACCTTGATTAGCAATTTGTTAATAAGCAAATGTTCTGTATAATATATACAATATAGGTTATTGAATGATTTAGTTAACTAAAATGCAGCAATAAAACATTTCTATAGAAATTAAGAGATTTAGGGGCCATTCACAGAAGACGCACTTTTCCATTCCAATGTGCAACTTTTCCACTGTTTTTCTATGTAAAGACACGCTAGTTGAACATAAATGAACATTGCACTCATGTCTCGCATCTTTTGCAGCGTCTCACTCAAGCGGCAACCTCACGCTCTCTCTCGTGAAGCCAACACTGAAGTGACTAAATCTGCAATTCATCGACAGGCCGCTAGAGGCTGGCTGCAAAGGGAGTCAGTCCCATAGACTCCCCATGTTAAAATGCCCAAATTTACAGCAAAAAAAAAAATGTTTACAGCCTGCTACAAAAAGTGGTTTTGGTCTATATAGCTAATTTTGCCCTTCATGACAACAAGGGGGTGAATTTTTTTATAACTCATCTGTTTAAATTATATTAAGCCTTAAAGTTCTGCATAATTAAGGGTGTGGCCACTTGAGTGACAGGTGGATCACCGCTGCTGTCACCGCAGTCGAGCTAGGTGGGCGTGGTTTAAGCAATCAGCTCCCGCCTCTTTGCCTATTTTCGATTATCCGGGAGTGACGTGCGATGATGCGCTGCCAAGATGGTGACGGCCGGCTCCGCCCACTTTGAGCTTCAAAAACGCTCTTCAGAAATCTTTTTAAGACACTGTGTCAAGAATTTCAGCTTTTACACACAACGCTGCTCATCAATGTCAGCTCCAAAACAGTGGACCAACCAGAAGACCCTGGAGGCGGGGCAAGCGTTGTGAGATTTTGTAGTAGCAGGTTGGCATGGCAACTGTTTTATTTGACAGCAACATGGTGGAGGTGGCATTCTGCACTGAGCGCTGCATCATGCATTTTTAGATAGAAAGACACGTTCTGTGTGAACAGCCCCTTAGAAAATATAAGATCAATTATGTAACCCAACATTTATTTTAAAAAGGCAGCAACTGAAACTTTTTTTTTTTCAGTCAGACATTTATTTTATCATCAAATGCGATAACATCAAGTTTGAATAAACTTGGGGGAATGATGCATCTTGCCTCTGCAAGCATTTCCAATTCAAAATGTAGACTGAATCGTCTTGATGTCAGCCGCTGTGTCAAACAACTGTACAGAGAATGTTGATTTTCAGTGCAATAAAAATTAGGAAACAAGCAAATGTGAAACAAAACAGCCTTGCAGTTTAAGCAGCCTTATTGTGGCTAACATCAGCACATCGATTCAAATGGGCAACAAATGGGCAAATTTAACTTCAACAGCAAGCAAACTAATGTTACACAACTGGTAGCAAGTTTGCTTTCTAGAGAAATCATCGATTTTATCATTGCAACTAATGTTGAGACAAACTCCCAAACCTACTTTTTCAATAATTAGCTAATTGCACTAAATGAATGTGTTAAATCATCAGTCCTAATATAAAGCAATAAAATACAATGAATAATGTCCGGTCTTTGTGGGGGGTTTCAACACTGTCCCTATATGCCTAAAAACATTTCCAAAATGTTTCAGTATTGTCTGAATGTTGCTGCATATAACAAACGGATTTTACTCCGTATCTTTAAATGAATATGTCATGAGGTGGTTTGTTGTATGATACTGATTGATTACCTTTACACCGATTATTACACGGTTGCTTAACAAATCCATGAATACTTGAAATATTGATTTGAGAATGAAGACAGCATCTAGTGACTTGATGCATATCTTCATGCATAAAAATATATAGGAAATCACTTGCCACATCAGTCACTTATTGTATACAGTTTAAAGCCATTTAAATTGGAGGACACATTTAAAAAAAACACACACACATAAAAAGAAACATTTACAAAAGAATTAAAAAGTCATGTTTTGCAGTATTATAGTATTATAGTTTTGCAGTATATTATTATATTATCCCACCAGGGGCTTCTTGATGCCCTGAAGAACACAAGAGCAATGTAAGAGAAATAACTTGATGGTGCAGATTACATTATATGAAATCTGCTGCTTAACATTCTTACATTTTGTTAATATTTTGACGAATCTCTCAGACTGGGAGAAGATTTGTTAAACAAACAGTGTCCTGGGGTTCAGTTCAGTTTTGGCTCTGGCTGAGGTAGTGTTTGCACCCGTTTTTTATACTTCACTTTGGTACCCAAGAGTATAGCATGGCAAACAAGCCAACTGCTGCCCGTTTTCTCTTGCTGGAGGACCTGAAGAGTCTTTGCATAAAGCAAGTGTATAATTAGCCCACACTTCTCCTACCTTTGCTCCAGTTTCAAAACACAACCCTTAAAAGCAGCGTGAGGGACTGGGAAAAGAAAGAAAATAAAAGCTAGTGTTCAGTCTGTTGTTTAGATTAGCTCATTGACACATTATTTTGATATTTTGTGTTTTCATTTTTATTAAAGCAGAGAAATCCTCTGTGTTTCCTGCTTGTATTGCAGTTGCATGATAAGTGGTAAAAAAAAAAAAAAATGTTTTTTGCTGATTCATAGTTTTGTGGAAAGAAAAAAGCTTCATTTCATAAATTTTAATGAATCCAAACTTATTATAGTTTTTATCAGCGACATAATTTCTCATTATTACTTTTTGTATTTTGCATATTTTGCAAATTGTATTAGCATATATATATAAAGTATGTATAAAATAAGGCAATTTGTGGTTGAAGCCTCAGCATTCAAATATAATGATGTCTGAAGATTGCAAATCCAAAGGTGAGTCTGCCCCAAACATAAGTGTAAGATTGCTTGGATCTGTTTACATCAATGAGAATGAAATATTGCCATCAAAATTTGAGAACCTCAGATTATTGGGAATGTGCAATAAAAAAAAAAAAAAAAATTCAGAGCGTTTCAATGTCAGGATGAGGTCATGACAAACATTGCAGCCAGTGCTCCAAAGGCATAATTGACCTGATGACTCCAGAGTTCAATGAAAATGAAATACCTGATGTGTGGCCACTTTGGCCTCTCTTATAAAATAACACAGTCTGGCAACTGGGCTGAGAGAGTTCCTCCAAGGCTTGGTCCTGGTTCCCATCAGCGGTCGGGCTCATTGATTGAATGCGCTCACTATTAAGGGCATAGAAGGGAGTCAATAGTGCTCTCTGGAAATTGATCGTCTGAGGGCAGTAAATATACACATTTGCTGCATCTTTTGCTTCATCTGGATTTACGGTATATATCGTATAAATCAAAGGAATGGAAATCGGTTGCTTCACCTGCCAAAAAAAATGCCAGTTTTATTCTGCTGTCAAGGCTTCAACATTTTTATTTTTTTACTTTGTTTTTTTTGTTGTTGTTGTTTTTTTGTTTAACAATATTAACATATATTGTTAAACAAATATATTGTTATTAACATTGTTTCTAATAACATTGTTTTTTTGTTGTTGTTTTTTTTTATGGGCACTCTTACTATTTTTTTTTTTTTTTTTTTTTTTTTTTTTTTTTATGTACAACAAATTGGTAGACTCACCCATCTCACTAATTTTCTCAGAGCAAACGGCAGAAAGGGTTAAACATTTGAATCACTCTATTTACCATACATGGAAAAGCTGGAAAAGACTAGGTAAAATTATGAAAATAAATTCATCTGATATGGTTTGCCTGAGGGAAATTAGTCAGGACCCAGACTTCATTCCAAATCGTATGGATGAGACTTTCAAGATATGGGAAACTAAAGGACTCACAAGATTCCATGAAATGTTCAAAGATCATGCTGTGGATACATTTGAAAATCTATCTAAGGATTATAACCTTCCAAGTAACCATTTTTTTAGATATCTCCAAGTAAAGAGCTATATAATAACAAATATACAGTCTTTTCAAGATCCTAATCCTATCGTGGAACATATCTTGAAAGTCTATGAAAAGCCAATTTTTAAAAATGTAACAGGACAAATGTATAATATTCTAAATAATAGTAATGATAACCAAATTAATAATATTTTAAACTCTTGGGAGAAACACACTGGAATAACAGTGACTGAAGAGGAGTGGAGTCAGGCATGAAAAAACGTTTTCTGTTATGTAAAGTCCCCCTATTGGCAGGAATATGTGTGGAAAATATTGGTTAGATTCTTTAGAACACCCCTGAAAATTTGTAAATATATAAACCAAACACAATATTGTTGGAGAGAGTGTGGTGAATGTAATGTTGATGTGGCTCATGTCCTTTACACTTGCTCAAAAATCCAGCCATACTGGGTTAGTGTGTTGGAATTAATGAAGAAAATTTGTGGTCAAAATACTAATTTAGAACAATTACATGCCATGCTTGGCATACAGCCGAAAGGTTTAAACAAAGAAAATTATTATATCTTCTGGGTGTTGAGAACTACTGCTATTAAACAAATAACTCGTGGTTGGAAAAAAACTGATCCACCCAGGTTAGATAAATGGATTGAGGCTGTTGAAAACTTGTATGAAAATGAAATTATAACGCATAAGATGAGAGGCAAAATGAAGTTATTCAAGATGAGATGGTTCGCATATGCTAATCAAATGCATTGAAAAACAAAAACCAAGCATGGATTTTGGAGGTATGGAAGTAATCTCTGTGATATATGATGCAGCCGTATGGATATGTGTATGTCTTTTTGTTAACAAGTATATATGGATATACGTATGTATGCATATGAATGTACATAAGTTAGTACGTATGTATATATAGGTGTATATGTGTTATACGTCTGTGTAAGAATGTATATATGTACAGGGGTATGTATGCGTATATATTTCCTTTCCTTGTTTTGTTTTTTTTGTTTTTTTTTTTCTTTTTTTCACTGGGTGTAGAAAAAGGGAGAGAAGGGGGAAGGAAAGGGAAGAAAGGGGAAGGAAAGGGGAGGGGGAAAGGGAAAAAAAGGAAAAATATTGTGATATGTTAAATGTATGATTGCAATATGAAAAATGCCACAATAAAAGTATTAAAAAAATCCAATACTTTGAAAATAAAGTATTTTGTATATGGAAAATGTTTTTTTCAGTGTCAGTGAAAGTGGGAAAAAATATACATATTTAATATTTATTTTTTGACTTGGACATTTTTGTAAATTTTAATTGAAACACAAGGATTTACACAGTGAAGTACTTGAGTAAATGATGTTCACTGAAAAGTTCAAGTATCATTATATTTTAATAACCTTGTCATACTTTATAGAAGTACTTATTTTATGTGTTAAGCACATGTAAAGTACTTGTTTATAATTTTAACTGTAGTGTGTCATTAAAGTTAACTTATTTGAAATGTTCTAAATGTCAATTTCATCATTACATACGGTATGACATTGATTATTGTAGTGCACTTTTCCATAACACATATATGGGACCCAATGAAATTGTATATAAAGATGAATTTAAGAAAGCACTCTTTCTTATCTTTTTTGAAAAGTTCACCTAATTGCATTTAATATGAATTTAAACTATAATAAATTTAACTGCAAACAATTAAGTGCATAAAAACTTTACATTCAGTTTGCACAGGTATTTATGTTTAAAGTATATAAGTTTTTAAAAGTATTCTAAAGTTCACTTGTTTTTCAGAAGGATATGAATCCCGACAGTCTTTTTACAGGGAAAGAGATGCACAACAGTCTGAATCTCCATGTTCAACATCCGTATGTTTTGTTTTAGCTTATTTGTATCTGAGCTAAAATGTTTTATTATTAACTTATTTCTACAGATTGCAAAACAGCTTCTCACATGACTTTAGATTTTTATCCTGCTCTGTGCATTGGTGTCCATACGATGGACACTTTACTATCCCATGACGCCATGGCAGATGTAGTATATCCATATCATTAATACCACCCATATTCATATTCTATTTAGAACATAATTTTTTAACCGTTGCTAGGTAAGTTTCAAAACTAGTATGTACTGCCATTGAGATGAATAGGAATGCTATCCGTTCCCTTACTATATGGGGAAAAACTGTAATAGATCCAACCTTACTTTCTACAGTAAAATTCTATTAATGTACGATTTTTGAAAGTAAACAAAGAATAAGTCATCTTATAATTTACAGTAAAAAAAAAAACTGTAAACTGACATTCCCAGAATTAAATTTACTGCACATCACATTTCATGGTATTTGATGTATGTTTAAATTTGCATTTCTTAATAGTTTTTATTACCAGTTATGTATATAAGGGTTTTGTTACAACTCATATTGTTTAAAGAATTCATGAAATACAATTACTGTACATATTTTTATATTATGACATTGGGATTAGTGTATAAAGTTTGCAGCATTGTTTTGCACCAAAACATCCAATATTTGTAAAAAAAAAAAAAAAAAAAAATTCAATGATAAAAAAAGATAATTTTCCATAACATTTGACACATTTGTGCCACACATCTCAGATTCTCTTTTGAAAGTCAAGTGTGAAGGTGCACATTATTAAAGCATAATAAGTATTTCAGCAGTTCTTGTGTGAAATGTGGAATGCTTAAATGCCAGACTTCAACAAGGGGATTTTAAACACTCTTTATAAAATATAAATAATTGTAAGACACCATTAAGGTCTTTTTCTGATTTAGACAGATGGAGCTATTAAAGCTGAAACCTAATGAAGTGTCTTTTCTGTTCTTCCAAGGTTCAGCAATAAAGTTAAATGAGGAACAATTTCTTTCTGTCCATTACATTAAATTACTCACTCCATTCTCCTCTCTTCTGTCTCAGGGTTCAGTTTGCTGCTAAGGGACCCGCATTAGTGTTTTATGGCTTTTAAGGGAATGAGTTCGGCTTCCAACTGCAGGAGATCTACAGGATGTGGACATTATTTATTCATTGTTGTTTGAACCATGCAAAGATTTTTTGTTATTCCTCTTTTGTTGCAGATTTCTGAAGGATTCAGCTTTGAAAATGAAAATGTAAATGATTTGTAGATTTGGGACGTGTATGTCTCTATATAGTAATACCCACAGTTCCAATGAGAATCCACAAAAGGGCTCGAAAGCAATGATGTGTGTGTTTCTCGGTGATAACTGCTATGAATATTACATCAGAATGAATATATAACTCACACACACATTCACATACAGACTAACTAACTTACAATCAATTAAATAAAAACATCACTAAAAAACAACCAGCCAAAAAAACATCCACTCTACACTCTACACCAGCGGTTCTCAATTCCAGTCCTCATGCCACCCAGCTCTGCATATTTTGCATGTCTCTTTGTTAACACACCTGATTCAGATGATCAGCTCGTTAGAAGTGAGCTCCGTGCATGAAATGTGTTCCCTTTGACATGGTCCCTACACAGTGTTCATTGCTCCCTACTCCCTGAGCAGGGGAAATCTGTTGAAGTTTACTTCACTTCGGAACATTCATTCATGGATTTGCGCTGCGCAACGTCTTCACTCACAGACAAGTGTGACATCATATACCTCTGTAAATAAATATAATTTAAATTCACGTCTCACACACTTCAATGCACTTTGAATGGAACATATATGTTTACTTCGAACTTGAATCATGGCAGAATATCCTGTGATGTCCACTTCGCAGGGCACTTACGTTCGAATAGAACAAACATCTGAAGCAAGGAGAGAAACATTCAAAATGTGCAGAGCAGGGGGGCACAGGGACTTGAATTGAGAATCGCTCCTCTAAATGAATATGACATTTATTTATAAGCATTTAAGTGTGTAATCATGGTGAAGACACCACATTTTTAAGAGTTATATTTGAGCAAATGCTTGTCGTTGCCACTTTCTTTTGCTCTCTAAATGTGGCCCTGTGAAAAAGTAAGATGAAGTATTTAGGAGAGAGAGCCAGCAGCTCATTTCACCAGACAGGAGCAGAGAGAGTAAAGGTTCTGGAAATGGAAAGTGACTTTGTTCCTCATTGTGAAGGAACAGCAGGCGGGAGCTGCTCCACTCCTGAAAATGGCACCACCTTAAAAGGGTCCTATTATCCCCTTGAAGTCTTGATTTAGTTTTTGGGGTGCACTAGAATAGGTTTTCATGCATAATTGTTCCAAAATGCATTATTTTTTCACATATTTTACATTGCAGCACCTCTCTTCCCAGTCTGCCTCAAACCAGACCATAAGAAAAACAGATTTGTCACACTCTTATAACACGTTTCACATAGATCTCAATAAATACAACCAAACAACTCCACGCTGTCAATCTCTTTGAATGGGTTTAATCGGGACGGACAGCAGTTTCACTATATTTGCAGCAATTTTTCTAGTAATTATTAACACATAATGTGCATTGATAAGTGTTCTCATAAATGTGACCAAACAACTTAAGTATAACTTTTAATCAATTAAATAATTGTACTATATTTTAATTCAGTTCTATTTAGTTGATATTTTGAGGAGGATTTTGGTACTAAATAATATGTGCAATAATTATGATCCACGAATAACCATTTCAAATATAAAATTTCCTATATGCTTATTATTTATATTACAATTAGTGTAGTATTAAGGGTTAAAACGGAGAAAACGTTTTTTTTTTTTAATTCCAGAGAAAATAGGCAAATCAGAGGCATTTGGTGGCCAGAAGTATAATATTCGTATGTAATGGCATGGTTTAACCACTAGATGCCCGTATGGTTGTTTAATAAATATAGCTTTCATGTGTTTAGCTCTACTCTAGTTGCTCAAGAGTTTTGCCCATTATAATTGCTTACTTTTTTTAGGTTTTGCATTTGAAAGTATATTTAGACATTATCAAACACTGGATTTTTATAAGTTTAGATATTTTTAAATGTTAAATTTAAAAAGGTTAATTACTCACATCCCAGTGTTATTTTGTGTTATTCACATAAGCATACAATATATTGCAAAAGGCAAGCAAATACGGAATTTAACCCAATAAAAATTTAAATAATGTTCCAAAAATGTAAGACAGCCAATTGCATTCAGTGAAACTCTTTATTATATCCCCTGAATGGTCTTCATTGAACTCATTCAACCATCTACAAGGAGAAAAAGATTGCAGAAACTAAAAAAACTTAAAAATATGACAAGTAGCATCTGGTTATGGTCACTATTAAGTTGTCCCTCACGTTATCTAACTGCAGTTATAGTATAACTGTCTATTATCTAACAATAAACATTAACTATAACGTGCTTCATAAAATACCACTTCTGGCCAGATTTCCGAGAGGTCAACTAATGCATTAAAATGTCAAAAAATTATGTAATTTCTCCAAGATTCTGGCGAGTGTGCTAGAGAAACACTGAAATGAATGGGTTTCAATGCTGGAATTATTGGTTGTTTGGAACTATTAACTGCTCCATGACACGCTTTACTTCCGCATTCCTCAGTTCCTCGGTTTAAAGAAGCGCCTCCTTCTGAAACACATAATGAGCTCTGATTGGTTAGCTGGCCCAGTGTATTGTGATCGGAAAACTGCTGAGACTGTGTTCTGGAAATGTCACACCCCATACCATAACCACCAGTTTCATCTGCTCAGCTGTAAAGTTTAACAATGGCATCAATTTTGCCATACCAATTCGAGCCCGATTCAGACCCTGAGAATGTTTACAAACGAGGATCATGCAGAACCTTTGCAAGCACAAATAAAGAGGTTTTGGAACCGAGATGGAAGAAACAGCATCTCTTCAACATGGCAACAACTAGGGCTGGGTATACTTAAAAACAGAATTATTCATCATCCCGCTGAAGGTAAACTACTGTGAAGTCTGATTCTTTCCTGGTAGTACCGTTTCTCAAATATTCAGCGTTATCTAACAGATGTGTGTCGACAGGAACAGCAGAACCTCAGCGATGCCAAAACAGACAATCATCTACTCACACCATCACTTTATTTGCGTTGTCATGAAAGAAAATCCTGAAAATTGACACTTGCTGCAGTGAGCATCTGTTTCCACCATCTGCACAGCACCAACAAAACCCAACAATGAATATTCAGCCTTGACTTAAGCACAACTGTGCTTCCTATGGCTTTAACACACTTCACTAACCAGAGGCCATCAAAAAAAAAACCTAGGACAGGGGATATATTTCAATTTGTATGTCTCCCAGACTCCCAGCAGCCCTGTTTAATGCACATATGACTTGTGTTCAATGAATGCTCAAACACTTTAAAGCAATTGATGAAATGGCATCACCACATCGTGATCTTCATCTACTCACAGTTAAAGCAAGTAACATTGTTGGCTGTTCTCTTTAAGTCAACCAGATGGCCAAAACTGTCAGTCTCCTCTTCAAGAGCCTTTTTCAGACAGGCAGCAAACTTTTTTGGGGCTTATCTGACCCGAATCTCTACTTTTTCAGTGTGAACAGCAGTCATCACTGCTCTGAAGGGCATAAACCCAATGCAAACCACTTTTAGTGATGTTTATTATCCAGCTAAGGCCACAGAAGACTAACAAACACATTTCACACTTATGCACAATTAAGTGTCTCCATTTCAAATATTAATATTTGCCATGTAATTAATTTGATTAAAATATGTATCACTTGACTGCACTAGTTTTCATATATCATTTTACAGCACAGAACGATGAGCACTATGGTTTGGTTTTAAAACTTCTGTTTTATGTCCCAGCACACAGTGGGCAGCATCCTCTTAAACATCACGCAGAGATTAACAAAATCTCATGTCAGATTTTTACTGGCAAACCTCTAATAATAGTTGCTGAAAGAACTGCACACTTTCTCCTATAATCTGACATCACAGATGTCACAGGCCTCTTTAACAATCACTGCAAAACCTTCGTTAACTTTCCTTTAATGCCATTTCATTGTCGTTATCTGTTGTGTGTATGTGTGTGTGTGTGTGTGTGTTTGTGTGTGTGTGTGTGTGTGTGTGTGTGTGTGTGTGTGTGTGTGTGTGTGAGCAGTTTATGCTCACTTAAGCCTATTTCCCTTTAGATATATACATCTACTGGCCCATAAGCTGAGATCAGAGCCATTTACTTTGAATATTATTATGGTGCAAGATCAGTTATGCACACAGGGATGCACCAAAATAAAATAAAATAAAAAAAGGTTTGAAAATTACTTCACAGTAAGTGATCTAATTTTCAGCAGTAGGAAAAAATATTTTAAAGCTTGTTGTTTTGCGGAGCATCACCGTTATATATGATATGAGAATAGTAAGGCCTGTATATAGGGAGTACTTTAATAAATCTACATGTAGGTAAATCCAAGCAAGAGAAGGCAGGAGACACACATAACATTGACGATACCCGGCCAACTCAAACTGAACACTGAACTGACTGTTCTAGTGAAGAAAAAAAAGTCAAATTCATCCAAGGGTGAATAAATTAACAGCAAATTGTCATTTTTCATCTCTTTAAGGAAAGAACACAGGGACAAACCTATCTGAGAGATGACAGGAGAATGATTTGTCTAAATAATAACATCATTTAGAGAATAAGTTTAATTGAGATTTAGCACAGTATTTATTGCTCCAGTTCTGTTTCATAGAGATCCATTAGATTCAGAACATGTCAGCTGCAAAACTGTGAACTCACACAGTAAAGGCTCTGTTATCAAATATCCTATGAAACATGCTGACATGCATAAGTGTTGATGGCCAAGACATGCAGATGATGGGGAAACTCGGGTGTCTGTTGAGTGTGTGAGTGCTGACAGGCCATCTCATCTCTATAAGAGTGCAGTGATGTGTGGCAGATGTTTGTGAACGAGCATCTCGTCTCATTATGAGAGTATCAGAGGACTGAAAGTCCTAGATTAACAGCAGCTGAAGGTAGGGAAAAGTAGCTGCATGTTGACAAATACTTTTTCTTTCTGTCATCATTCCAAGCCACCACTAGAGGGAGACTATCAGTTACACTGCAATATGTGCAATAGAAATGCTCCATGGGTGATAAATGTTATCACAAAACCAACAACAATAAAGAACATTTATTTTTCAGAGTGCATCATCTTCACACTTGGACCGGATCATTCGAAAGAAAAACAGTTGCAAGAAGCCTATATACACAATATATATTTGTACCTAAATATCAGCGGTTCAGATTCTAGTCTAAATGTAACCAGTAATAAAAAATGTGGTCATTTTCCTCAAAAAAGGGAATTAAATCAAACTTCCTCCAACCCTACAGGAATTAAATAGCTGGATTAGATGAGACTTTAATAATAATACTCTTGTTGAGGCAGAACTCTAAGAAGATAAGCCTGATCCATATTTAGGAGGAGAGATAGGAGAGCAGTTTCTTTAATCATGCATCAATGAGAGTGTTGCCATTTGATAAGTCACTAAACCTGAACTGTTAAGATCCAAACACCCCTGCAATCAGAATGAACAAAATCTCATGCTAAAAAAGCTCTTCATCTCAGAATATTACAAGGTCCCCCACAAGTTTGGAAGGGAGTGAATTACTAAACAGTCTGGTACATCTCATGTCCATTGATGATAATTTCTTATATTTATATATAACAAACACACAGCTTTCGGCTTCTCAAGACATTAATTTATAGACTGGAGTGGTGTGGATTATTGTGATGTTTTTATCAGCTGTTTGGACTCTCATTCTGACGGCACCCATTCACTGCAGAGCATCCATTGATGAGACACTGATGCAATGCTACATTTCTCCAAATCTAATGAAGAAACAAACTCATCTACATCTTGGATTATCTGAGGGTGAGGACACATTTAAATTTTTGGGTGAACTATTCCTTTGATGTGTGTAAACGTGTAATAATTGTAGCATGTATGTCTCTTTTTTAATTCTCTTTTGCACAGCCAACAGATACAGTCCACACAACACACTCAGTAGAACTACAGTAACCCATCACACATACTACACACATATTTACACCTTAAATATAGACATATTTCTCCTAATATGGGGAAGGGAACGGTTTGCAATTGTATTTGTCAGTAAATAAAATTAATGTAATTATTTTGAAGTTAAATGTTTCTTTATTGGTCACAAAAAGTATTCAGATCGACAGTCTTCAGCATCAGCTTTAAGCACACTAATGCAAAAGAATGAAACTAATCTATATAATATAGATGCATGGCAAATTCTAACTTCCTTCGAGGGGTTTCTCTTAAAGTTTTAAGCAGTTTATAGTTTCAAGTAATTATTCATGATCTTTAATAACTGTCATGGTTTTCTAAACTGGCAATTTACCAACATGCATAAGGTTTTTTTAGACCTTTTACCTTTTAAGGAATTTGCTTTTATCTAAAAAATAATTTAACATAACAACAGAAGGCCATGTACCTGTTTGCATATTTGCATTGACAAATACCTTTAAGGGACCAATATGCACACTCAATGGGTAAACAAGGGTACAAAGTTGTACTTTTTGAAAAGTGACAACTTTTGTACCTTTTTGTCTGAGAGTGTATGGTATCTGATTAGTAATGACATTTTCAGTTTTTTGATGGAAACTTTGGATAAGTCTCAGACTCAATTTATTGTAAAATGGAAATAAAAGTAAATGAATTGTTTCCGAAATAAAATGTTTAAAGTGCACACAAACATCAAATGATTTTACTCTCACCTTTCAAGAACATTTAAACAGTAGAAGAAAAAAAAATAGACACTAAAAATTTAGATCTATAGACTAATATTTGTTAGTTGTAATGCTGCATTTTACAAAATCCAAGACACACTGGTATTGCCAATTTAAAAAAAAAAAATATGGATAACTCGATTGGAGATCTGGCACTGACTAGAATGAATAAAACACTTTATCAGATTCCTCTCACACAGAGCAAGTGAAAGAAAACATCAGAAACCTCGACATGGTGTTTTATCAGAGCCTATTTCTCTAAATCAAACCGGGTTATTTGTGTTGTTTCAGAACCTTCTGCGGCTGTTTCTCCATCACTCGTCTAGAAGCCTTTTTTCTCACCTGACCACAATCACACAATCAAGCCCCCATCAGTAGCTACTGCTCAGGCTGGAAAGCAATTTCCTGCATCCCTGCAGATGCATTGTTGGACATGAATGGTCTCATTAAGAGCCATGCAAAGGTTCCTGGAGATGTCCGAGAGGCCCTGCGGCAGATGAAAGCTGCCCCTCGTGCCCTCCAGACAGGAGATGCGCCGGAGCGTTTGGGTCTTGATTCAGTGTTTCATGTCCTGGTCTTCCTAGAGCAGAGCTTCCCAACCTTTTGTCCTTGAAGTCCCCCTCCTTGCATATAATCAAACCTGAGACCGGCTCCCATAGTTATATGATTATTACAAATTAAATGCAACCCACAGATGTAATTAAACAAAGCATAATTATCTTTTTAATTACAAATACAATTTTTGTTTAATTTTTAATTTAATTTTATTGTTTTTATTCAATAATATTTCAATATTGCACTATTTTATTTATAATAAATTACACTTCCTGCCTTTTCATTTTGTAGGATATTATTAATACCAGTTCACAAAAAAGTTCACAAGCAAATTTTCAGCAAAGTTTCATTTTTGGGGGAGCTATTTCTTTAATGAAGAGTCTGATGCATCTCAGCGGATCTCAGTGGTGACATTCTACAGTCAAATATTTTTGTATAATGTGAGCTAAACTGTATAATAACCTAGTATAATTATCTAGGAAATTTTTTTCATAGATAGTTGTCTCTTATATAACTCCACTCTCCCTTTCTATTTAAACTCAAATCAGCATTTCTGGACCATACTTTATCCTTTAATTTGTCTACTAACACAAAAATGTTCTACTTCCCTGGCTACAGTGTTTAGATACACAATAATAACTGCTGGACTTAACCTCAATCTTTAGCTGTGATAAAGAATAAGATAAACTTCAGCTGAATATTTCATTGTTTTCATCAAAATCTTGGAAAAGCACTGCATATATACAGGAGAAGTTATAAAAATGTATTGGTTTTATATTCCTGCTCTCTATATAGCATCGACATACTTGTTTCTTGGACTCTACTACACTCTAGTGGCTGCTCACACACAGGTTGCAATTCAACGTTAATAAATAAATTACAAGAATTAATGCCATATATTTATGCATCAATTCTTTTTTTATTTGCTTTCATTTATTTCTGTATTTATTCATGCCTACGGTTTCAGGAGAGAGTTACATGCACAGTATCATTTCACATCTACTTACATTTCCTGATTGAAATCAATCAAGCCACCAGATCTTCAAGGAAACTCATTAAGCTGTTGTGTAACTTGAATTAATTGGAAATGAACACTAGAGTTGAGATGTTTCAGCGTTGGGGTTTCGACAGGCTGATGATGTTCACATCAATAGTCATTTTAAATCTGAATTTATTCATTAATCATCAGCTAAAACCATGTGTGAGCTTAAAAGAACAAAAATCATTCAACATATGGCTGAACGTGTTTAAAACAAACAAACAAACAAAAATAGTTGAGGTTTTGTCATGCATATGGCATGATTTGCTGATGTGCATATGTGTAACAAAATAATATATCATAATGAAAGAGACACTCAGTAACTGTCTGCATACAGAGGTGCTTTATTGATGAACAAAATTCCTAATGATTGAAAAAGAAATCAATATGCTGTCTTCATGCACAGACACTACCTTCATGTGCTGTGACGGGAATCAGAGATGAAGCTGCTGTAATGCGTGTTATTAATGTTATAGCTGAAACAGATCTGCACACACATATTGATATGACTCCTCCGGCTGCTGCTACAGTCATGTTGAGATGGAGCAACGCTCAAATGCAGTGGATAAAAAAAAAAAAACAAGGAAACAAAAAATAGTTGCACGCTAATTTCCCATAAATCTCCAAAGCTTTGGCAACAGCAGACCCGGCTCATATTAAACAACTTCACTGAAGTCATAACCCAAACATAAAGGAGCAAACACACACACATTTAACGCTGTACTGGAGTTAGCATGGCTGTGCTGAACTCACACCTTCACAAACGTGAACCGCTACTTTGATCTGGGCCTATGTGACAGACAGCAGCTTTATAATCAAATATTTACAGGGACAGATCTTCATTTGCGTTTCTTCAAGAATTATTACAATTAGAGCAAAACCATCTGATTTTATAGACACCGAAGAACAAGAAGAAGAAGAAAAGGAGAACAAGACCATCTGAAGAGTGCACACAAACAAACTACTAAAGCACAATCCCTCCTACCCTGATTAAATAAGACACCATGTGTGGACAAAATCAGCTGTTTGCATTCCTTCAAAAGATGTAATCGTTGGTCATCTTGAGTGAAGGCATGGCCTCGTTGACGTTCTGGTCGAGCCGGTGATACTCCACCCCGCGCGAGCAGAAACCATCCCGCCAGCGGCGACTCTGAGCTAGCAGCATCAGCTGCAAACACAGAGCAGAGGTCCATCATGATGACACTCACTCTTTTCACTCATTCATTTCACTTACTCACTCATTCAACCACTCCATTCACTCACTCACTCTCGTTTCACTCACTCCATCCACTCTTTTCACTCACTCATTTATTTCACTCACTTCACACACTCACTCATTCATTCATTCATTTCACACTCACTCATTCCACTCACTCACTCGTTTCACTCACTCACTCACTCAATTATTAGACTCATTCATTTCACTCACTCACTCACGCACTCCATTCACCCTTTTTACACTCACTCATTTATTTCACTCACTCATTTCACTCACTCACTGATTCACTCACTCACTCAATCATTCACTCACTTCACTCATAGAGAGCAGAAGGTCGATCATGATGATCCATTCACTCTTTTCACTCACGCACTCACTCATTCACTCACTCCATTCACCCTTTCCACTCTCACACTCTATTTCACTCACTCATTCATTCATGTCACTCACTCACTCATTCCACTCACTCACACGTTTCACTCACTCACTACACTCACTCACTCAATTACACTCACTCATTTCACTTCACTCACTCACTTATTCATGTCATTCACTCACTCATTCATTCCACTCACTCGTTTCACTCACTCACTCATTAAATTATTACACTCACTCATTTCACTTACTCACTCATTACACTTAATCATTTCACTCACTCACTCACTCACTCATTTCACTGATTCACTCACTCACTCATTTCACTCACTCATTTCACTTCACTCACTCATTCACTCATTCCACTCACTCACACGTTTCACTCACTCACTACACTCACTCACTCAATTACACTCACTCATTTCACTTCACTCACTCACTTATTCATGTCATTCACTCACTCATTCATTCCACTCACTCGTTTCACTCACTCACTAAATTATTACACTCACTCATTTCACTCACTTACTCATTACACTCAATCATTTCACTCACTCACTCATTTCACTGATTCATTCACTCACTCATTTCACTCACTCATTTCACTTCACTCACTCATTCACTCATTCCACTCACTCACACGTTTCACTCGCTCACTACACTCACTCACTCAATTACACTCACTCATTTCACTTCACTCACTTATTCATGTCATTCACTCACTCATTCATTCCACTCACTCGTTTCACTCACTCACTCATTACACTCACTCACTAAATTATTACACTCAATCATTTCACTCACTCACTCACTCATTTCACTGATTCACTCACTCACTCACTCAATTATTTCACTCACTCACTCAATCATTTCACTCACTCAATCATTTCACTCACTCAATCATTTCACTCACTCACTTCACGCATAGAGAGCAGAAGGTCGATCATGATGTTTCATTCACTCTTTACACTCACGCACTCACTCATTCATTTCACTTCACTCACTCACTCATTCATTTCACTTCACTTCACTCATTCCATTAACTCATTTCACTCACTCATATATTGGATAAAAATTGCTAATTAAAATGCATTTAAAAACAGGATTGCTTTGCTTGTTTGTGGGGCTGCACAATTTGGCTAAAATGTTGTGATTATATAATCTCTATGGATATAAAGTAATAATAATAATAATAATAATAATAATAATAATAATATTATTATTATTATTATTATTTATTAATACTACTAAATACTACTAAAATAGAAAAAAAATGGAAAGCAAAAGAAATATTACTATTGTAAAATGTAAAAAAAAAATTAAGTATTTAAAAATAATAATAATCATTTTATTTTACATTACAACTGTAACATTGCAAGACTAATATTTACGGCTGTCTTAATTTCTTCAATTTCAAACTTTACACCATCTAGCTTTTATTTAGACAGTAAACCGTAGGAGCCCTTCTACAGTGCTACTCATTATGAGTTTATCAGGATGATTGGTGCATGCAGCGCATGTACTGATTTCATTTAATCGTGCAGCCCTAACGCACACAGCTAGAGCACATTTAACGGCATTTCTTTACAGCCTTACATTTCCCTACTGAATGTCAAAATGTAATCGAAAACTACTGTGGTTATCTACAGTAAATGCAATTAGATCAAACTATGCCACCATATCAAACAAAAGCCCGTGGACACGTGCAGCTTACCTTTCTCTTGTTGTGGTAGGTGATGTACACAATGGCCACCAGAAAGGCAATGATGACCAGATGAAAGAAGAAGTGGGAATCTTCATCCTGGGGGGTGTAGGTGACTTTTTTTTGATCATTCACATCAGAGGAGTAAATTTTCTTTTCTTTTTCTTCACTATCATCGTTGTCGTTGTTGTCGTCGTTGTCTGATTCTTGAGACTTGCGGTCGGTCATGTAATCTGAGGTAATCTCGATTTCGTCAGCTGCAGTGGTGGAGTCGGTGGTGGGCTTGTTTGTGGGTGTAGTGGTGGGCTCTGGTGATTTCTGTTTGGCGGATGTAAGCTGGTCTGGAGTGGTTTGGGGCTGGTCTGGAGTGGTTGTGGGCAGGTCTGTGGCAGCAGTCGTAGGTGAAGCGGTAGGAGTGTCTGCTGATTTGGTGCTGATGTCGTTTTCAACAGCAGGAGTTTCCGACACATTCATCACTGATTCCTCCGGAAGACCGCCGTTCTGGGTGCTTGATGTGTCAGGTCCTATAAAGGTGGTTTTGTTTTTATTGTCTATGGTCACCTGAGCCACACCAGCTGTGGATAAAAAACAAGCCACATTAAGAGCAATTACTGTGATGCTGTTGTACGTCAGTACGCAGGGCTCGCAAAATCGTGTTTTATTGTGTTTTACAGTCGGGCTTCCAAAATGCATCACCTCTCTGCCCGACAGTCTCTTAAATACAGATCTCCCGCGTGTCCTTAACTCCTAAAGTGAGTAGCATCGAACTTAAGGCCATAAAAAGTTTTAAATATGTTAAATGGTATAAGAAATGTCTTAACTATAATTTCAAGAGGTCTTACAGTTGGGGACGGGGACGAGAGTCGCGATGCGGCTGAACTAAACTTCAAAAGGCAATGATATCATTCATATCATTTCATAAAGCTAACAGCTATAACACCAACATTAAACACTTTTTAAAATAAGCTAAGCTCAAAACTCACTTTCAGTCAGCAGCGAGGGTTTGAAATAACTCGATCCGATGTGGATTATAATCACCATACGAGGCAGAAATATTTATAAGCGATGCAAAAGACTGCACGATCGCCATTAACGTTACTAAACATGATAAATGTGACCATTTGAAGAAATCATACATCAGCTTCTTATTCTCTATCACAATCGTGTATTTATTTATTAACATATTTTATCCGTCATAAGTCTCGTCTCGAGAGTTTAGCTCCTTGTAGCCTGTGTCATTAAAATATAACAATGTTTTTTGTTTGGGAACTTTTATAAAAATATAGAAATTATCATTCTTTCTAAACGTGACGTATATATAGGCTTCTGTGACTACAAATAAACAGAAACAGACTCGAATGAATAGCAGGCTATGTTCATAACGCTTTATTTCTGTGTGACTAATTTTCAATCCTGATAAATGTATTAATTATGACCAATGTATCACTTATTATAGTAAAACACCAATGCGTTTGGATTTAAATCTTTAACAAAGCATGCAAACAAACTCATCGCTTTTATCATGTTCGTTTTGTGATCGCGCTAGTATTAGCCCCGCTCGGCCCGTTTAAAGCACTGGCCCCACAGTGGAAAAGCGGCTATTGAATAAACATGAGCGCTGCACGTTTCAAGTCAAAACGCGGCGCTGATGTCTTTATTTGAATATTTCTGAAGGGAACCGACTGTCCTCAGAAACATTTCGTTGGCATTTTTATTTCATTTTACTTATAATTCCTGAAAAGCAGCATTTATGAGCGCGGAGCTGCTTTATGTACAGAAAAACCGCAATATTTCATCGCTCCTAAAGCGCCCCCTCGTGGCAGAGAATGAAATCGCATTTCCAACAAGCCTTTCTTGATGTTTATGGTCAGATCGATGCAAATATCAACTCATGTTTTAACTCCGCAAACACAGAGATGTAAATGAGAAAGAAGATAATGTGCCTTCTAAAAATCGAAACAATTAAGACAGTGTTTAAACTGACATAATTTATATGCTTGTTTTATCCCTTTTCATAAAAATGGCCTAAAGGCTGAAATGCTGTTGTATAAGATTTTTTTGAAAACCTGTGTCTGAACTGTAAATCATCTAATTTTATGGCTCAGTACTGTTTGTTACCATAGAAACTGTCCAACACCACTCGCACGCTGTTCATTTTACTTGTGCAGCTCTTAAAATCAGTCATAAATTGCCTTAATTTTTTTTTTTTTTTAAATTCAGCAGATACCCTGTAAATAGTTAAATAAAGGGATCCTTCATATTTGTTGATATTTATGCATTAAAAATATTTTTGAGTGACATTTAAAAATTGTAGTTAGTAATATAATCTTGTGCCATATTGATATAAAAACACAAAAAGACAGAAAATAAACATTACATTACGTCAAGGTTTCCTAGACTGGGGTTCGTGGAGGAACTGCAGGGGGTTTTGAAGTTAATGAAATGCTATTATTTAGTTACATCATAAAAATATACAAATAAATCATTTTAAAATAAATAAAAAACTTCCAAAGACATTAACACATAATAAATAACCCACAAAGTGATAATTTAAATAAAAATTAATGCATGTATTAGGAAATGATGCAATGTTGAGAAAACGCTATTTAAAATGGAAATGATTTCTGTAAATCCAGTGGTCAAATATTGTGTGGTCTCTCAGTTTTCTGTGTAATTTTAATAATCTGATTAATATGCAATCACGTAATCAATAATAAAGTGAGTGTAGTCTGATTACAAGAACATTTAATCTAAATACAAGTACTTCACTTTTGGAATTTGATTACATAATCCACATTTATTTCCTGCACATGAATAAAAGCCACAATTTGGAGTCTTAAAGGGAGATGGTGATCTAAGTTTGTGATTCTTCTGAGTGGAAGATGATCTCGTGATTTAAACCAGAACCAGACTGACCAGATTCATCTGATCTCGTGCTACACTTTTATTTCCACTGCTGCAAAAACAAACACTACGACTGATACGGAATAAAAATAACAGATTTATCAGGACAGATAGCGAAAATTAATGTAAGCCTGCAATTCTGCGAACAGAAGTCAGATATGACAGATATAAACAAATTGGTGAGGTGTAAAGAGTGAGAGTTTATCCGGAAGCATGACAGCTGCGAAACTGACCACGTGACGTGTTGCACGTCACACAAAAAAACACACGAGACTTCCGGTATTACGATCAACTCTCAGAAGTGTTGTGCGCGTTTTCTGTGGGGTGTTTAGATAACGTTTTGTAAACGTGACATTTATCGGTTCCTAGACACAAACATTTGATGAGAAAGAGGTTTGAAGAGTAACGTAACTGTACGTGGGATCTTTTCGGTAAATAAATGACATCCTGATGAGGTTAAGAGGGGAATTCTCCACTAACCTGCTGGTGCCGGTTCCGGTGCCGGTGCCGGTGTCGTTGTGCAGCTCGAAGAGAGGATCTGCATTGATAGTAAAACTGCGAATATAACCGCTGTGGAGTCACCGAACCCCGTCTTCCGTACCGCCGCCATCTTTAGTGCTGTCGTCATCAGTGCGCATGCTCCGCAGACAACACTGTGGTCTACAAGTATGTACTCTTAAAGACAAAGTACATGCTTTTGAGTATATAGTAGAATAGTATGCAAAATGTAATTCTTCATAACTGCGTTTTTATGGGACGCTGTGTTGTTGTTAAGTGCATTCGGTTATGGTTTAAACTGCCCTGTCCTTATCACTTCATCCACATTTCGTTTGATTTAATTTCCTAACTTACCGTACTTGAGAGAAATGAAGAGGCACAGTCGAGAACTTACCTCGTGTGTTTCTATAATGATGCATTTAAAAGTTAATGACCTAACGTATCTTTATAAAAGTTCACAATGTTGCTGTAGATTAAATATAACGCTGATTTTTACATTACATAAATATTTTTTATTCGGGTTAGATATTATTTATCACGCAAACCCCTTCTCTACCTGTCCGTCGGTCTCGCAAATCAGCCATGTTTGTAGTTTTTTAACACTTTTTTGTAGTTCTAATCGAATCGAATCAGTGTTGTGGGCAAATTATAAACGTTTAGAATGTGCATCGATCTGCACTTCGAATTTTAACCGGAAGTAGTACACCATCCGGGAATCTTTGGCATACTAATTTCAACATACTACGATTTAATTCTATTAAATCGTAGTATTTAATACAATGGATATTCATTTGAATTATAAAGCTTTTTGTGCTCATCACAATTTATATATATATATATATATATATATATATATATATATATATAATTTATTAATATTATTTTTTTTTTTGTGAAATAGTAAGTATGCTCAAAGAATATTGTCCGTGCACCTTGAATAAATGTGAATGCATGCATCTTACGTTGACAAAAAAAAGCACACAATGGCACACTGTAAGCTATACCAAAGTCTTTGAGTGCCTACTTTAACTTCTGTTTATAAAAGTCACAAATGCACATTTAAGAAAACAACTACTATTAGTTATTATATGCAAAAAAATCTGATTTTCAGAGCAAGACACCAAACTGCACAGTCGAGTAGTGTGGTCCAGGTTGAAATGTTTTATTCAACTTAAAGCATCCATACTGCTACATCCACAGTATTCTAATCCTACACTTAAAAACAGAAGACTACACCCACCTATTCAAATCTTTAATGCTCTAGGTCCGGGAGAGCTGAAAGAGTTTCGCCATCGAAGGAACAGGCAGTATGCAGCGGAAAAACAATGATGGACGAGATACACGTGTGGTTTCACTCACACAGACGAGACAAAAACACGAAACGCACCCAACTAAAGGCGTGAAGGGCTTCCTACAGCAGCCCTCTGAGTGTCATCTTTACACACAGGTCCCTTCGTATATATATTAGTGTTGTCTGATGCAAACACTGCATTTCTACCCAATGCTTCCCTTCCCAAAAATTAAACCTCAGTGAAATATTCTTTCATGATCAACACTGTAATAAATAATGTTGAGTGTACTGAAAATACATTTTCGAGCCATTTACAGCTTTGCAAATGCTCTTCTTTCATTCTGTGACTTAGTAAATATACATCTGTTGCCCTCTCTGAAGAAGTGAGCATCACTAATGCTTTATTTGACAAGTGTATAGTGCGTGTCCTTGGTCTGGGCATCTAAGAGAAACAAGGTGTGTGAGGATAGGTATTCAAAAAAAATATATATATCAAGACAGGGTCACTGCAATCCTCAGCTTCCTATGCCTCGAACTCCAGACCCAAGCCCAGTTTGTGGCCACCTGCGTTAATGTTCTTCCCATCCAGAAGAGCAGAAAGGGTCAGCTTAATACCTGAACCGAGAGAAGAGGGGGAATAGTTAGACGAGGAACGATCACATCCGAGAGAGAGCTTACTGAACGGCACACACACTGCCCTAGTTTGGGATCAGTAAGATTTTAAACACTCTTTAGAGAAGTCTCTTCTGCGCATCGAGGCTGCATTTATTTGATCAAAAATACAGAAAAAAACCATAATATTATTGCAATTTAAAATAATGGTTTTCTATTTTATGGTACTTTAAAATGTAATTTATTTCTGTGATCAAAGCTGAATTTTCAGCATCATTACTCCAGTCACATGATCTTCAGAAATAATTCTAATATGATGATTTGCTGCTCAAAAAATAAAATAAATCTGATTTTTAATGCAGTTGAGCTGCTTCATACGTATGAAGTAAAATATGGATTTTAAAAAAAATAATAATAATTATTCCCAACTTTTGAACACTAATGTGCATGAAAATAATAATAAAACAAACGTAATTTTAAATTTAATAATATTTCAGAATATTACTGTTTTAGTGTATTTTTGATCGAACTAATGCAGTCTTGGTGAGCATAAGAGACTTTTTAAAAACATTTAATAAAACAAAATAATGTATGGTACGGTAATGTATGGTCTAAAAAGCAGCTGTCATCTTTTGCCGCATGATAGCAATCGCAAGTAAATATTCTGCCATCTTTGCAGGAATGTAATATGCAACTGTAACATTTATCTTTAGCAGCACTGTGAAAGTGAACATTAGGCACAGCAATGTTAGATATCTATGGATACAATGTGTCACATGACTCAACATGCCTCTGTTTTCACACTCCAAAATACAACAGACTATTCAGTTTGTTCACTTGAGAAAGCATCTTCAAAAAGCAGGAGAAAAAAATGTCTCGATAGCTATGTTTCCATCAAAAGTTGCGAATTTAACTTTTGTGCAAAATTGGAATATCGCATAAAACATTTGCAAATAAACACCGTTTCCATCCAACGAGTCAAAGAGAACAAAATCGCCCTGATAAACTGGCACTAAATATCAATATGAAAAGTAGGAGAAGCCACTGGAAAAATTTGACGGCAACCAACCAAAACTACATTTGAGATGCTGGTTAATCAAGTTATCCTGTCCCATTACGAACTTTTCTAATGTGTATAGAGGAATTTATTCAGCAAATGCATTTCTATCTCCCATTTTTGGCATTAGCTCTTTTAAAAAACCACCTCAAGAGAGTGTAAAAACGTTTTGCAAATTATTTTTTTTATTTGGCGTTTCTGATGCGATACTTCAAAATGTGCATGAAAACAGGGAAATGGAAACATAGCTGGTGTGGACTAAAGGCCAGATGTATTTGGATGAATGTGGACGTGGCCTCAACCCGCCCAAACACACTTTCCCTGAAGCTTCTAGCAATCCTTGTGACTGTGATTAGTTGGTTCAGGTGGGTTCAATTAGGACCGAAGATAAACTCAAAAAGTTGCATATGCATTAGGAACAGGTTCACATACTCACCAGGCTTCAAGGTTTGAGTATATCCCAGGCCGACGAGGCTGGAATTATTCACTTTGGCCTGTAAAACAGACAAAACATGTCTGACTGCAAGTCACTGACGACAAACATTCATTACAGCCTTTTCAGAAAGCATGGGCTTATTTTTCATGACCAGCTGAACGTCATGAAGACCAGAGCATGCTTCACAACATCTCATCATTTGTAGGCTTCGTTCACACTAGGTATGGTTACGTGCATTCATTTGCTAATCCGAATGAATCCAATACAATTTCAGATTCTGAAAGTTCATCTATATGACCCCTGAAAGTTGCAATCTGTATCTGATTCCGTTTACATGTGCATTACACGTATTACTATTGTTATGATTATTCATGAGATGATACAACATGTTAGAAGTTTTTTTATTTTATTAGCATGCATTATTATGCATTAAGAATCCCCTTATGATGCATTATATATACAGGCTTTGTCTGGTGTTACAATGCATCATACTCTTAAAAGTTATAACCACAAATAGGTTAGTATTTTAATGCATTGTAATGTTGTTGTTATGTTTATTTATCAGATGCAACAGGTTGTTTATAAGGCTTCATGCATGCATTATTATGCATTAACAATACCCTTATAATGCATTATAAATACAGGCTTTGTGGAAAGTGTTACTAAGCTTACACAGGGCTTTTTTTTTTGCACTCACATTTTGAATTTCAAGTTAAATTCTGATTTCATTCTGCTTGGCTACATCACGCTGTGAAAGCGTGCCATTAATTAACACTGGTGTCGTTTCTTTCACGTGCACAGAAGTTAAGGTTTGGTGCAACGGGGTCTTCAGTGCTGGGGAGTTTTTCAGGTTACATCATTATGCCAGAAGAAATGACTGCCTTGATCAGTGACAAAGCAGCATGATCAAAAACTAAAAAGCGGCAATGATAACTTACCGAGAAGGAAGCATCGGCATCGATCTGATACTTGGCAGCGATGCCAAAGCGGGTGTTGCTGTTGCCGGCGGTCCAGGCCAGGTTGACCGCTGTCTCCAGATTATCATTCACTTTCTGGTAAATGGAGCCACCGAATTCTGTTCCATCGTTCCTGCAATTTAAAAACACATCGCAACCCATCTTTTAATTAATAAAATGCACTGAAATGCATAAAGTACAATGAAATTCCTCTTTTTATCAACTAGATGATCATTTGTTTTTAACAATGAATTTCACTAAATCACATAATAGAATGCAAAACCACAGTTTGACTATACTTCTATTCCAAAGGATATTTCAACTTGAAGCATGTTTCAGTCGACTGAGATCCACAAGAGGGAAAACACACAGGGTTTCTGCAGGTTTTATGAATGTTTTCGTTCCCCACTGACAGATATTTGTTCTTGTTTCAAGCAGAAATTCTCCGAATTTTGTTCAGAGTCTTCATTTCTTCAGTTAGCATCTCAAATAAAAGTAGGATGTTTTACGGCAATTTTATAGATATGCATTTTCATAAAGCAGATTTTGTGTTCTGAATTCTTTAGACGCCAAGAATCTAGTTTTTAACAATCTTTAAGTTTTTAAGATGAAAACATTTGGAACACCAAATTCAATATTCTAAAATTCTAAATTTCTAAAATTCTAAATTCAAAAATTCAAAGTTGCTAAAATTCATAATTGTACAGAAAGTGGGTCAAAGGTCAAGCTTCAGGGTTAAACAGGAAATAGGGTCCTGTAGACGTCTTTCAAATGTTTAAATATTTGTATTGCAAAAAAAAAAGCACTGAGAAAGCATGCATACTTAATGCCATGACTTTATGAATTTAAGACTTTCTGTTCCAACTTGAGATCTTTTTAAAGCCTTAATTTATGGAAGGTTTAAATAATTATTTTGATGTTCTAAAATAAAGATTGCAGTATTTTTTACAAGAAAATACTATTTTATATATATATATATAAAAAAAAAAAAAAGTTTAATTCAGTGGTCTTACTTGCTTTTTTTCAATGTAAGAATACAAAAAAACAATTTAACTGCATATTTTATATTTAAAAGTTTGCAGTGTGTCTGTGTTATATGCAGCCCTAAACACAACTAACACACTCCTCAAGATCTGAGCTTCAGTGATATAAACAAGCAGCAGACATCAGCACACTACAAAGCCCTTGACAAATCCAAGCGCCGGGGAATAAACGTATATATAAATAACCCAGCTTCCTAACCTTGAGACTGCTGGAGACAGACAACAGACTCGCTACCGTGGGTCTGACGATACTGCGTTTGGTACGTACACGTTTGTGTGGAGCTGGAACTCGTCGGTCTTGTAGCCCACAGCGAAGTTGCTCTGAGTGACCCGGTTCCTCCCAGCCTCGAAGGTCATCTGGTATCCGGCCAGCCAGCCCTCGAAGCCCACGACCACGGCTCCGTGCACCGCGGTGCCGTTGATGTCATAGTCCACGTCACAGCCCAGGTTGATGTGCTCGCGCTGGTAGCCGCTCTTGATCTTCCCGCTCTTCTTGCTATGTGAAGTCACAAAAGACGTCAGTGGAAACTGTGCCGAGTTTGTGTGAAAAACCACAATACTGACGTTTTGTACACTCTCATGCGCTTGTTTAACTAGGGCTGCACAACTAATCAAACCGTGCATTTCTAGATTAGACTCACAACCAAAAACTAATACATCCTTCCCTTTATATTTTACATCTATACTGGAAATGCCAAACATCACTTCAGCGGCACTGACTGTCTGTGACGTAGTGATCAAGTCACATACCCAGTGTTCGGAGAAAAGGAGGAATCAAACGTCAGCTTCAGCCCTTTAGCCAGCTGAGGAGAAGAAAGCAGCATTCGTGTTAAATGACGAGAATGTAATTCATATCCAATCCAGTGAAGCTCAGTCTTCCGGGTCCTGTACCTGGTCATCCAGAGTGATCTCGGTGCCCAGAGTGTTGTCAGTGTTCCACTTCTCAGTGAAGGTCAGGCCGTGCTCTGCCCACTTGTACTTGGTCTCCAGCGTCCCTGCTACCTTGCTGGTCTCTGTGTTGGCCGAGCCGGAGCTCTTGAACTCCTACAGCGCCAGCAGAACAGATGCGTCACATGCTGAGAATTACTGAAACTCAACTTAGCCAAAATGCTCCAAGACCCTCTTTCCTGTTTAACCCAGACGCTTGACCTCTGACCCACTTTCTGTACAATCTGAATTTCTATATTCTAAATTTTAGAATGAATATTGAATTTGGCGTTCTGAATTTCGCCTTGAGGCTTACGATTAAAAACTGGATGTCTGCAGTCTAAGAATTCAGAACAAAAAACCTGCTATTTGAAAATACATATCTATAAAATTGGCATAAAAATGTTGTTTTGTTAAATATCAAATATCCGGGATTCAAGTTTTTAAAAAAACTAATTTAAAACTATATAAAATGCATTGTAATATTAAATTTTGTTGACGTCTATAATGAAAAATTACACAACTCTTATCATTTTCTCATATTTCAGTCTGAATATGGATTACAGCATTTGCAGTGCTAGAGTTAGACGAGGACATCCGCACACACGCGCCTTTCCAAGATAAACATCCACGGATCAATTAGTGCAAACAAGTATGAAAAAACATGGTGCACTTCCGTGTTCATCTGAGGGTCAATATCTGCTTCTGAGGGCCACAGATTCATTCTGTCCATTGTAACGATCATGTAGTTCTGGGTTATTATCTCTGATAAGGCTGATATCAATTAATCCATCTTCATTTTGATAGAACTATATGGATTCTAAAATTAGCCTATACTGTTTTCCGTTGATGAACAGAGCTTCACTAACATTATTTGTAGCACCTGCCATACAATAATCGCCATGAGCTTTGTGTTTCGTCACTTTAATTTAATTTAACACAAATAATTTTCATATTTTTTAAATGAAAATAATAGCTCTAGAAAGCTCTAGAAAGATGTATTTTGCTAAATGCATCAGGGTTATTATAGTTAACAAAAACTAAAACCATAAAAAAATGCTACTTAAACTTTATCTGAAATAAATAATAGGAAAGAAACTTTAAAACGTTTAATTTCAGCTAGTTGCCAAAGCAACATTTAACTTGATATACTAAAATAGCTAAAACTGAAATAAAAAGTAATAAAAATTATATAGACATATAATAAAAAAAATTACCAAAACTTTAACTAAAATTTTAAAATAAAACAGAAAATATAAAAATAAACACTAATATAAAATGATATAATAGGATCTCAAAAATACTAAAATAACACTGATATGCACTATATTAAATTTTTATTTAACCTGTTAGTAATATATTTGATCTATTTTGTATTTATGCATGAAAACAAGTTATTACAGCCTTATATTACAACAACAAATTGAAGTAGAAACATGAAATAAACAAACTTTCTTATATTTAATTTAAATATTTGTATGTAACTTTGAGTGTTGATTATTCTATTGAAAAAAGCAAGTAAATTTTGGCTACGTTGTTAATTTTAACATTAAATATTATAATAATATGCCAAATGACAGGTTTCCCTGTACAGTAGTTTACAGCTTTGAGATATTTTTTTTTCCTTAAGAATCTAAAGTCTTTTCCAAACGTCACATCAGCAGCGTTTCTACTGTATGATTTCATCGACATCTGGACAGAAATCCCATCAATATTTCATCAGGTTTGGCAGAATGATGGCACTGTTGATAGTGTCTATGACTGAAATCCACTGGCTCCTTACCAATCCATTCTCTGACCTCGTTTTCAAGTCCAACTTGATAAGACCAAAACCTGCAAAAGACAGACAAACATCACTAACACACAAAACGACATGAAGAGACCGCGCTCATGGCAGAAACAGACTTTTCCTGTCTGCTGCGAGGAGTTTATTTGAGTACAAAAGTTGGCTTCCCAAAGAAAAAAAAAATCCCATTCATTTTCTCAACAGGGGAATTAATTTTTACTGTTAACCTATAATTTACCGAAAAAAAAAAAATGCTGTTATTCGATGGCATACGCTTGTGACAAACCCATCAGAACTCATGATTTCAATTTATTTTCTAAATTATCATGTTCACCAGTTGTGTTTTATTTTTGTCAGTCGTGGGGCGGGACTTGCTGTTTAAACTGTAAAAGAAAAAACTATAGAGAAAAACTATCGTCATGTATAAAAACAGAAACTTAAAGGTCTTCACAGCAACCCGTCAAAATAAAAGTTTGGTTTAACTTGAAGAAACTGTGACAGAAGTATATTACTTAATGTAATGATAGTACTATTAGTAACAATTATTATTTTAAAAAAATGTTCATACACAACACCATATTATAAAAAAATATAATTAGAGAAGCTTTTGATTATTAAAATTTAATGAAACAGAATTTGGAATAATGGAAAACAGATTTTGGCAAAAACAAAACTGAATTTGAGAAAATGTTAAACATTTCATAGGGCCTTAAAATGCATTTTTTTGTTAAACTTTTATTAAATTGCTGTTAAATATTGTAAGCTACATGATTTCAATTACTTAGAAATGCTTTTTGATTAATAACATTTAAAACAGTCTACAGAAATTAAAATGGAAAAAAAACGGAATCCAGAAAAAATAAAATGGGGAAGAATGGAATTTGGAAATAAATAAAATGGATTTCATAGGGCCCTATGTATGTGTGTGTGTGCATCCTTAGGTTTGTGTATTGTGTGTGTGTGTGTGTGTGTGTGTGTGTGTGTGTGTGTGTGTGTGTGTGTGTGTGCATGCTTAGGTTTGTGTGTGTGTGTGTGTGTGTGTGTGTGTATGCTCACCTAAGCTAATCTAAGAAATATGAAGCAGTTTTTGCATTGATGCTAATTTTCTGAGTTTTTTTTTTTTTTTTTTTTTTTTTTTTTTTTATTCTTAGGTTTGTGTGTGTGTGTGTGTGTGTGTGTGTGTGTGTGTGTGTGTGTGTGTGTGTGTGTGTGTGTGTGTGTGTATGCTTAGGTTTGTGTGTGTGTGTGTGTGTGCGTGTGCATGCTTAGGTTTGTGTGTGTGTGTGTGTGTGTGCATGCTTAGGTTTGTGTGTGTGTGTGTGTGTGTATGCTTAGGTTTGTGTATTGTGTGTGTGTGTATGCTTAGGTTTGTGTGTGTATGTGTGTGTGTGTGTGTGTGTATGCTTAGGTTTGTGTATTGTGTGTGTGTGTGTGTGTGTGTGTGGTTAGGTTTGTGTACTGTGTATGTATGCAGCTCTAACATAAAACCAGATGAATTCATACCATATCCTTTGGTGAAGATGTCCCTGGCAGACTTGCCCAGGTCTACGTATGTTGGAGGAACAGCCATTGTCTGAAACACAGAGAGACAGTGAGGAGAAGAAGGTCGGCCAGAGGTCACGTCTAGGACATTTCACACAGCAATTCATAATCAACCTCATATAAAACCCACTGACCCTCAGTTCAGCGTTAAGTGAGGAACATACTGCGTTTTCAAATCACATTCCGCCTGCCTTTCCAGTATTTTAACAGACCGTGCATGTGGAAAACTCACATTATACTGTGACTAGACAGCGGTGACCAATCAGAAACCTTTATTAGCCGATGCTGATCATCGCAAAATGGCCAGATGCTGGCGGACATGTGACTACTAACATCACACACATGCATTACAATCAGGCCTGTTCCTTCAACACAACATACATGATGCACGCGAGTGTTTATCTTAAAGTAAACAGGATGCGAAAGAATGCGAACGCTGCTGTGCGTGTGGATGAGATGAGGATCACCGCATCAGACCGAGAGCTCAATGGCGCAGGTTTAGGCCACTATCAGAGCAGACCGAGGACAGATGATGAGCACACAATCAGCCATTTACACCCATGCAATATTGCAATATTTCGTTTGGTTTTTCAAAACGATGCGCGAGCGCAGGATAAATGCATTTAAACAGCGCGAGTCTGATCATGCTAGCATGCAGTCGGAGCACATTCACAAACGCGGCAAGGGCATTAAATGCATCAGTTGTGGCATTAACGACTGATTCAGGCCCTGCTCGCGACATTAATGCGCCGCATCGCCACCGCACTCATTACAGATTCACGCAAGAGCCCCGTTTACCGCAGGATGGAGGTCTAGCTATTGAACAAACCTGTGTGAGGTCGTGAGGACAGCGCCGGGCAGAACTCAGCCGAGAGGATGCGACGTGCAGAGAACTACGCCAGACTCACGCAAGAGCGTAACGCACGCAAACCACGCCACGCCTGCAGAATCATCTTGAGCATCATCTCAGCAGATTCCACATCATCCGCAGCACCTCGTTTTGAAACTACATCTGGATTTTTTTTTAAATGAGGTTTAATGTGCTAACCTGTTCTTATTAATGTCTCCATCTATTTCTAGTGGGTTTTTTTTTTTGTAGTTATAATTTACGCAACACCTCGAGATTAAGCTACATCTGGATTTTTTTTTAATGAGGTTGTAATTTGCTTACTTCTTATTTTCTGTCTATTTCAATATTTTTTTAAATTGTATCTTAATGTATTATTTAGTTGTAATTATTTTAATATATATATATATATATATATATATATATATATATATATATATATATATATATATATATATATAACACACACACACAGTCATGGCCAAACGTTTTGCAGTGAAATAAATTTTGCTGCTTCAGTATTTGTAGATTCTTTTTCCACATGTTTCTATGGTATACTGAAAAACATGAGCATATCATAAGTTTTAAAGGCTTTTATTGGCAATTTTTTTTTACAGTGTTGACCCTTGTTCTTCATAACCTCTGCTATCCGCTCTGGCATGCTGGATATTAGATCCTGGGCCAAATCCCGACTGATGGCGATCCATTCTTGCCGTATTAGTTCTCGGAGTTGATCAGAATTTTTGGGCTTCTGCTCGTCCACTCTCCTTCTGAGGACTGACCACAGGCTCTCTATGGGACTGAGATCTGGAGAGTTGCCTGGCCACGGATCCAAAGTTTCAATGCAATGATCTTCGAGCCACTTCTTTATCTCTCTTGCTTTGTGACACGGTGCTCCATCATGCTGGAAGATGCACGGATCATCACCAAACTGCTCATGGATGGTTAGAAGAAGTTGCTCTTGCAGGACGTTTTGATACCATTCTTTATTCCTCGCAGTGTTTTTGGGCAGAATTATGAGAGAGCCCACTCCCTTGGTTGAGAAGCAGCCCCACACATGGAGGGTCGCAGGATGCTTCACTGATGGCACGTCATAGCACTCGTGGTGGTCTTCACCTGTTCTTCTCCGAACCGCTGATTTTCCAGATGTCCCAAACAGATGAAAGGAAGCTTCATCAGAGAAAATAACTTTGCACCAGTCTTCTGCTGTCCAATCCTTGTACCTCCTGCAGAATTCCAGTCTGTCCTCGACATGTTTCTTGGAGAGAAGTGTCTTCTTTGCTGTCCTTCTTGACACCAGGCCTCTGTCCGAGAGTCTTCTCCTCACTGTGCGTGCAGATGCGCTGACACCAGCCTGCTGCCATTCCTGAGCGAGCTCTGCACTGGTGGAGACACGACTCTGCCGCTGGCTCCTCAGCAGGAGACGGTCCTGGCGCTTGCTGGACACTCTGGGACGTCCTGAAGACTTCTTCACTGCGATCGAGCCACTCTCCTTGAAGATCTTGATGATACGATAAATGGTACTTTCAGGTGCAATATTCTTTGTAGCAATTTCCTTGCATGTGAGGCCCTTTTGATGCAAAGCGATTATGGCTGCGCGTGTTTCTTTGGAGGTAACCATTGCTATCAAGAACACAATGGGCAAGTGATGTTATGCTCGACACTGAAGCTCCGAGGCTAATAAAAAAATAAAACACTTTTCACATTAAAGCACTGGATCGGAGCTTGATTCTTTTTGCCAAAAGCACATGATCTATGACGTTCGTACAATAGCATCCAGCTGCAGCCCCGCAGACTCACCCCCGGTTAGACACGGTTAGACACTACATTGAAAAGTGAACGGCGATACGGAAATGACGTCAATTTGAAAAGTGAATGACGATAGGGAAATGACGTCTGCTGTCCATCCACTGGTGTCCAGCCAGTGGTGTCTAACCGGAGGTGAGTCTGCGGGGCTGCAGCTGGATGCCTCTCCGTTCGTACGTTGAAAATTATAGTATGGAAGGCCGACGGGGCCAAAAGTATTCAAATGGAACGCGTGAAATTTGACCGTCATCACGCAAAATTTGTCCGCGGTAAGCGGCACTTTGAACGTGTCTCTTTAGTACGTGTAGACACGGACATTTTGGCTGTCAGTGTTTGCCACTTTTATTTTGTACATTCAAAGACGCACTGAGAGAACAAATTTGAACGTGTTTCTCAACGCACACATTCTGGCCCTGTTAAGGTGGCAATTTTGAACGTGTAATATTTTTTTAAGGCATTACAATCCATTTACCCTCATATTAATACTTTCTTTAGTTTATGGTGTCATTAAGTAGGCCTAGTATTGTAGCCAGTAAATTAATAAATGTAATGAGATGTAAAGAGTTTTGTTTATTTTCTTTTAATGGGTCACTCTTACTCCCAGGTCTGTGTACCTTCTGGTCATTTGAACAGAAATTAAGATAGATTTTTCTCTTTTTTCATGGATTAAAATTAGAATATGCTTAAATAGAGACACAGTAAAAAAAAAATGCAGTGTCAATTTAAAGACTACTAAAGATCATATAAGGTCCCTGACTATCTAGTGTTAAAAGTACACCATTCGTAGTGTTGAATTTTTAGTATTAATATAGCACCTTATGGTGTAGAAAAATTACACTGCAAGTGTAAAGTGTTACACTTGCTATTGTTGTTTAAATTTTACACTTTGGGGTATTTAACACCCCAGTGTTTTTTTAATCCTTTAAGTGTAAAGTAATCTTTTCAGTGCAGAAACAAATGCTATTGTATGGTGTTGATGTACAAGATTAGACATAAAATCAGGACTCTTCAGACAGATGTATAAATTCCAACGTTTATTTAACAAATGGGCAAAGTGGCGACTTTAAAGCATACCAGATGTGTAGAGGTTAAATAGTCAGTCACATTCATTAAGTGTTGCACAGAAACATAAAATAGATTAAAAAACACAAATTCATCAAATTTACCTAGACATGAACAAATATGACAGGTAGATTTGAACAAGATTGCAGCAGGATACTTGTTGACAGTTGTGTAGCATCCATGAATGATGTTCCTCATTGCCCCATCAGTGAGCGTGTATGGCTGTGTGGTCTCTTCTGTGCAATCAAGGTGTACTTGTTAGTGCCTGCAGATCAAAGACAAAAATACCACTCAAGGTCAGCTCTCCAATTGATTTTATGTTAGTCTTTCATATACAACACATCTGGCAATATTTTGAAGCAGACAATAGGTAGTGACAGAAATGTCCAAATGTACCTTTTTGAAGATGTTTTTCAGCTTGATAGAAGGACATTTTTTTTCAGGTCCCTTGCAGCCTTGTGGTGAGGGTGGAATCAAATGAAGTAGGAGACAAATTGATGCAATATTGCTGTCCCATTCTAAATAACAGATATGACAACTTCATAGAAAATCACGTGACTGCTTCAGTATGTGATTTAGGCATGCATCCATACATGGGAAAGGAGACCAGAGGCCGTTTTTTTTGTCAATGGAGGAGAGGCTTCACTACGCTGAATAAACAGCTTTTTAGAGGAAACAGCTTATTTAATGAGTCGACAGCCTATCATCTAATCTTCAACATGTTTTACACTAAACAATACATTTGGATTAAACTACTTTTAGAGTTTATCATGAAAAAAAAAAATGCTGTTTTATAAGAGAAGGCACTGACTTTTTGCGACAGGTCTTACACAACTTACAACACTCCTCAATCATACCCATTAATGGCGATTGAGTGTCGCACAACTCTGACTGAAATTCTCAGTAACTTCAAGGTTGTAATGTGATTGGTTATTAAGGTAAACGTGATCCAAGTTAGCCATTACGCTTTCTCTAATAGTAAGTAATACAGACCCTCTCCTCTCAGCACCGATCAAAGTCAGACACCTTTTCTAACCAGAATGCATTGCTTTTATCAGGCAGCTGCTGAGCTTTGCAGCTCCACATGAAGTCGAACAAACCTTAATGACGAGAAGTGCTTCTTCCTTCCTTTGGTAGAAGAAGCGTTATCTATATCTAATTAGTATGATAGTGATTTCTCCTGACTAGTACACACGTTCTAGTTCACACGTTCACATGTGCTGCTGTTATGATTAGTCAATTAATGTTAGCTGGTCATTTTGTGTCAAGATCAAAAAAATGGTGAAATTTGTTTTTGTTTTATTTGTTTGTTTTTGTGAAAAGGTTTTAGCTTTTAGCAATTACTTAAAATGCATCTGATCACTCTACACAATAATCTAGAAATGATGTGAATGAACACCACAATATATATATTGCCAATGTTTACTTTATTTGTGTATTGTTACATGTGAGCTTTTCTGTTGATGTGTTTTATGTTCTTTGCAAGGTGTTTGTGCAGTTTTTTTATTGTTTAAAATGGTTGTAAAAAATTATAAAATTAAATTAAATGTAAAATTTAAATAAAATTGCTTATGTTTACCCTCATACCCATGTATGTTTCATCTCTTGTTTGAACTCCAGAAAGTGTTTGTACAGCATTCAAAACTCATCAAGAGACGAGTTGCTACAGTATCTAAGTAACAATAAGGTTTTTTAATGTTTTTGTGTTGATTTCAAACACTGTAACTTTTAAAATACTTTTACATTTACAAGAAAATGTCTGAGATACTTTTTTCAAATAATTAACACAAGTTACTTTGTTTTCCCGTTTATTCACTGACACGTCCCCTGTGAGAAATTAGAAGTGTGGTGCAGAGGCACTTCCTTCAGGCTGATGCTTACTAATATCACTTCTGGTGTGAAAGCGCCTTTACAGTTGCCAAAAATATAATTAAGTTGGCTTGAGAAAGCCAACTTACTGAAATCCTATTTAAACTTCTTCTTCTTCTTCTTCTTCTTCTTTTTCTTCTTCTTCTTCTTCTTCTTCTTATTCTTATTCTTCTGACCCAAAATTTTCAACTGCTACTCCTCCTAGAGCTTTAACTCTACAGACTCCAAACTCAGCCCAGATCTTCAGACTGATCTGAAGTTAGTTGCTATATCTTTTTAGACTGATTGGACTTACAGTTTTCATAAAAATGAAGATTAAAAATCATAAAAAATCCCATAGACTTATATTGAAAAGCCTGAAGCCCATTAGACTCAATCAGACTTACCTTCTATGTACTATCACTAACCCATTCAAACTAATTCAGACTCATCTATCTATCTATCTATCTATCTATCTATCTATCTATCTATCATCTGACTGTTTCTTTCTATCTATCTATCTATCTATCTATCTATCCTAGGAACATGTTAATCATGCTAGTGACATGCTAGTAACATGCTAATCATGCTAGAAACATGCTAGAGACATACTAGTCACTTGCTAATCATGCTAGAAACATGCTAGTGACATGTTAGTCACTTGCTAATCATGCTACGAACATGCTAGTAAAATGCTAATCATGTTAAAAACATGCTACTAACATGCTAATCATGCTAGAAACATGCTATTGAAATGCTAATCATGCTAGAAACATGCTAGTGACATGCTAGTAACATGCTAATCATGTTAAAACATGCTAGTAACATGCTAATCATGCTAGAAACATGTTAGTGACATGCTAGTCACTTGCTAATCATGCTAGAAACATGCTAGTGACATGTTAATCATGCTAGAAACATGCTAGCAACATGCTAGTCACTTGCTAATCATGCTAGAAACATGCTAGTGAAATGCTAGTCACTTGCTAATCATGCTACGAACATGCTAATAACATGCTAATCATGCTAAAACATGCTAGTAACATGTTAATAATGCTAGAAACATGCTAGTGACATGACATTCAATTAATAATCATGCTAGAAACATGCTAGTGACATGCTAATCATGCTAAAAACATGTTAGTAACATGCTAATCATGCTAGAAACATGCTAGTGACATGCTAATAATGCTAGAAACATGCTAGTGACATGCTAGTAAATGCTAATCATGTTAAAAACATGCTAGTAACATGCTAATCATGCTAGAAACATGCTAGTGACCAGCTAATGACATGCTAATCATGCTAGAAACATGCTAGTGACATGCTAGTCACTTGCTAATCATGCTACGGACATGCTAGTAACATGCTAATCATGCTAAAAACATGATAGTAACATGCTAATAATGCTAGAAACATGCTAGTGACATGTTAGTCACTTGCTAATCATGCTAGAAACATGCTAGTGACATGCTAATCATGCTTAAAAACATGTTAGTAACATGCTAATCATGCAAGAAACATGCTAGTGACATGCTAGTAACATGCTAATCATGCTACAAACATGCTAGTAACATGCTAATAATGCTAAAACATGCTAACAACATGCTAATCATGCTAGAAACATGCTAGTGACATGTTAGTAACTTGTTAATCATGCTAGAAACATGCTAGTGACATGTTAATAACTTGCTAATCATGCTAGGAACATGCTAGTAACATGATAATCATGCTAGAAACATGCTAGTAACTTGTTAATCATGCTAGCGACATGCTAGTAACATGCTTATCATGCTAGTAACATGCTAGAGACATGCTAATAACTTGCTAATCATGCTAGAGACATGCTAATCACTTGCTAATCATGCTAGAAACATGATAGCGACATGCTAGTAACTTGTTAATCATGCTAGCAACATACTGGTAACTAGCTTATCATGCTAGAAACATGCTAGTAACTTTGCTAATCATGCTAATGACATGCTAGTCACTTGCTAGTAATGCTAACAATATGCTAATCACTTGCTTTATTAAACTTCTCAAACTTTTCAAACTTTTTTAACTTTTCAAACTTTCTAAACTTCTAAACTTTCTAAACTTTTGGGTCAGTCTTTCTCAAGCCAACTTAAAGTTTGTCTTGACGAACTTTTTTATCTAGTTGGGTTATTGTGTTTTTAAAAAACAAATGAGCAAGCCCTGCCCAGGTGACTAAAAGTAACACAAAAGTAATGTAATGCACTACTTTCCATAAAGAGTAACTAAGTAATGCAATTAGTTACTTTTTAATGGAGAAACAGTATTTTGTAATGCATTACTTTTAAAAATAATTATCCCCAACACTGCAATTCAATATGTGATATTAACTCCAAAATGTATAGAACCAAATAGCTCAAGTAGGATAAAACTTTACTAGCATTAACAAAGCTAGTGCTCATTGAACAAAGCTTTATGCATCATAGTACTAATACATGTACATAGATCCAAAACTATAAGCTCTGCTCTTCTGCACAATGGTAACGACAGAAACTTCAATTTAACAAAAACTTTCAAATGTCAAACATAACTGAATATTAAACATTAATAGATGTTTCTCTTTACTCAAAAACTCATAAAGTAGCACTTCATTTCAATATTTCCATATCCAGCCATATGCAAAGCATGCTGGGAACTAACAATCACTGGCAAAATAAAACTGCAAAATTGAGCTAATTCTCTTAGGTAGCCTTCTTTCCTTAATTTTTTCAGTTTAATCAGTTCCTCAATTCAAGCCTCAAAACTGCATGGGTTTCCTTAAAAAATATGAGGAAACATAATCTCTTGGTTTTATTAGTGAAAAGTTCTCAATATTTTCTATACAACACTGATCCACAATTTCTTTAAAATTGACAAATATACATACTATTTTTATCACCTTAATTTTTTAGATGATTTTTTTCCCGATTGTGTGCATGATCAGCGCCACGTGCTGTTATTATCAAAAGCGTCCAGATGATGGCAGTATTTTGAATACAACTTGACAGTAACCTGAGCTGAAGCTTCAAGAGTAAAGGCACTTAACATTCACAAAATCAAGGAGATGTATATGCATTGGCCAACATCAAGGAGATACAAATAGTGTGCATTATTGTTATGTTATATGCATTATTATAAATAATGCATTACTGTTAATTTATTAGGCGCATATGATGTGTAGACAATTATAAACATATAATAAGCTGTTATATAGTAGACTGTAGGTATAACTGCTAAATTGTTATATTCTGTTGGATTTATTAAGATGGAATAAACTCTTTAATCCAGTTTAATGGGTTTTGTATGTCACAGCATAAATGATGTGTCACTGATTGATATAATGCTGGGTAAATCTGGGTAAATGCGATCTGCTCTCGTGTATTCAGCACTGATGAGTGTTTTGTGTGGATGAAAGCATCATTGAGATATGACTTATGTTCAGTTTAAACAAGAGTTTGGCTTTATTTTCATTAGCATCTGATTAGTCAAAGACGGATATCTGGTCATGTTTTTCTAACCTCACTTGCTGTTTACTATTGTAATAGATGAGAAAAGAGGACGTGTGTGAGTATTTAAATAAGCTAAATACAACTAGCATCTCACAGACTCAAATAAATGGATCAGATACATGTTTGGTACGGTATTTTCGTAATTTTTTTTTTTGCATTTGTTGCTTAGGGCCCATTAAATCATCTTTGCATATGGGCCCAGGCCTGACTTGCTGTGCCACTGGTCCTTTCTCAAGTCTGTTAGCAAAGAGTACATACAATCGTCACTTCGAGGAAGTAATTTTATCGTTTATGATCATGTGATGCAGGCTGGCTAGTCCTTGTGATTCATTTTAAAGCTATGGTGGAAGAGTTTGAGTTAATGCATAAACTTGGGATGTACAATACTGGCTGATGTACAAATCATTTTGGCTGATGGCCGATACTGATATATTTCCTTTAGTTTGGAAACAAAACCAAGTCTATCTTCTGCTGTAACAATAGAGGCGTCGTGACAACAAAGTGGGGATCCAATATCAGGCTTTATTAAAAGAGCCTAGTCAGGACAGGCTGGGTCAGATACCAGCAAACAATAACATCCAAGGCACAGACAAAAGAGTAATCCAACAAGACAGGCAATGATCAGGACAGGCAGCAGTCAAAAAGGTAACAGTCCAAGGATCAAAACACGAGAAAGGCAAAACTTAGGAACATGGAAACTAGGAAACACGGAAGGGCTAAACACTCAATCACCAGCAATGTGAGCATGTGTGTGTGCTGTTCTTATAGTGTGAGACTGATGAGGTGATGAGAGACAGGTGATTGCAATTGATGATGAGTCCGGGCAAAGGATTATGGGAAATGGAGTCCGGGGTGAAGCAGCAAGAGTGTGGAATGGAGTGCCCTCTAGTGAAGCTCACGGGCACTCCAGCTAGAGATCGTGACGTGCAGAGATTATAAATGTTTTTTTTGTTGTTGTTGGTTTTTTTTTTTTTTTTTTGGTTAGTTTTAAGCAAAAAAACTACTTGTTAAAGTTTATATATATATATATATATATATATATATATATATATATATATATATATATATATATATATATATATATATATATATATATATAATGAGAGTACATTGAAAGCTTTGAACGAAAAAAAAAACGATATAATAAAATCAATCAAAGCTGGGGGTTTTTTTTGTTTTTTTTTCAGACAGATGCATTTTCAAATGGGATCCAAAACCAACCCTGTGTCTGAAATCGCCCCCTACACCCTTAAATAGGGCTCTGTTTGAGGGGACAGCCATTTTTAGTGATCTCTGAAACCTTAGTTCGTTCAATCCCACAATGCAAAGCAATAACGAGTGTACAACTGATGTACGCTCAACGGCTAGAGAATACCCATAATGCACTGTGAGAGTCGTAATACAATACAGGTATAAATCCATTGTAAATTGATTAATGAATAGTTTAATTAGGGTTTGTGCATAATTTCCATAAGATAAATCCTTTCATCTTACTACTGGAGCTGCAGGTTTGCCAGTTTCAAATGATTATTAAACAGCAAGCAGAAACTATGCAAAAGCGGCAGTCCTTGCAGATGGGCATTTGTTACCTGATTGGCTCACGTCACAGTGACGGTTATGTTTAGGGGTGGGGTTAGATAAGGGGGATCATTTTCACTGAATGATTTAAAAACACCCACCAGTTTGAAAACACCCACAAAGTTAGAAATTCCCACTTTGGTTCTGCAGAGAACTCATTCTCTCCAATACAGAGAATCTGATCACCATTCAGGAAAAAAGTTTGCACATGTGAGTTATTATTCATCATATCAGCAAGGAATATCAGCATAGTTTTTCATATCAGGCTGAAACTAAATGATTACAAATCAGGAGCACAGACAGGCAATGGGAGAGTTCATTGTTATTAAAGGGGTGAGGCTGGATGACATATAGACCATTTTAGTGAATGTAAGCAGCAGTGATGTGTTTTGTGGGCAGAAAGTGACAATTAAATGATAGCAGCCAAAAACATTTACAACATGAATCATCTGATAACTCCCTCGATTATTTTAATGGTTTCAAAAGTTTTTAAATTGGTGCAGAAAGTCTTAAATTCATAAAGTGATGGCAACAAATGTTGCATGCATTACAAAATATATATATATCTCTGTCAGTATTTTTTTTTTTGTTTGTTTTCCAACACAAATATCTAAACATCCTTAAGTCAAGATACATTTTGAGATGCAAACTGAAGATATGAAGTTTTTTTTTTTTTTTTTTTTTTTGAGAAACTGAACAAAATGTTTAAAACATGATATCTGTCACTGGGGAATGTAATGTTTTCCCTTTGGAAATAAGTTGATTTTTCTGAGTCCATTGGCAGATATTTGTTCTTGCTTTAATCATAAACTCACTTCATTTTGATCAGTTTCACAGAAAACAAGACTTCTTTTTCATTTTTTTGCATTTACCTTGATTTATAGAGTCTTTAGACATTTGCACTGGAAAACAAGGCAAAAATACTGAGAAACCACATCTTTTCTGCAGTGTGTGTGTGTGTGTGTGTGTCAATTATGGAGGTTGTATTTTCAAACTTCAAAGTGTTGCTAATACATCTCATTATCCTCTCCTTATTTAGTGAACATATTGACATATTGAGTTCCCTTTAATTTATTCCTTACGTTTCTTTCAATCAGTCTTAAAAAGGTCTTTAAGACTATCTTAAATCTGCCTTAAGAAAGCTTGCAGAAACCCTGAATTAACATTAAATTCATTCTTTAATTGCAGACTAATTATTGCAGCTTAGAGTCATAATGGAATGCAACCATAAACATTTGCATTTAGCTTCAAAGGCTTTCTTTGATGACAGTATTTTATAATAATAATCTTTTCTCTTTCAGATTCTGACATCCATATGCACTGCAAGACATTTTCTTCCTTACTCCACAGATCGTATCTGTTCAGACCGCTCATTTGCGTATGACATGGTTGAGAGCTGTTAATGTACAATAACCGTTTTAGATCGACTGACTGTAATAGGCTACTGTATAAGATTTCCATTCCAACTGAAAGAATAAATCTAGGCTGCTGTCTGCCCAGAGCAAAATGCAAAACTGTTGCATTTCATTCATTAACTGTGTCAATAACATGCAATGCATTTTAGTATTAGCTATCCACTATTAACCTATAGTTACGTCAGTGACGTATCCTCTCAGAAAGACTTTGATGTAGTCTGTTCAGGGTTTCATAACAACAGAAAGCAACACCTCCACAAACTACACATCTGATGTGCACAACAAAACAATCGTGCATATCCAGTCCACCTCTTGATCTGAAGAGCTTTTCCACTGCATTACCCAAGTTGTTGACATCACAAGGAGAGAAAGAAACAGCTTGCTTCCTGCCTTCTGAAAGGTATCACAAATGTCAAGCGCATGTGGTTTGTCTTTAAATGAGGTGAATCACCACACACTTTGTCATCTTTGTTCTGCTGCCTTTTGTTTTGCTTCTAGCGAGAAAGATGATTATCAAACCCGAGTGAACGTGAAGATGCGCTGCCTGTGGAGGGATGTGTGACGATAGGCTGTCTGTTGACAAACTGTGCATCAGTCTTACACAATATCTCCATAGTATCTCTTTGACAAAACTGTTTATTAGTGGTGTTTGATCTAAATCTTGAGGCAAAATGTCATGCTTTTATGTGACTCGACTTTAGTATTGTTTATGCATCTATTTGCATGCTGTTGTAGGGTCACAAAGGTCGTCGCCGTTAGTGTCTGAGCTCTCTGTGCAGTTTTCTGAGATTGCTCAAGAGTCTCAGGCAGGAAGCGCTCGGTGCAGGTAAGAGTCTGAGCGCATGTGTGGAGGTCTTCAACACCCACTCAACTCTCACCCGTCACAGCAGCATCAACATTTTCCACTCGCTCCCCAAAAGCACATCGTGCACAGAGCTTAGTGCAACTAGCAAATCTAGGGCAGAAGTGCTGGTCAAAAAATAGCTCATATTTTCCACCGCATGCATAAATTATGAACGTTTTTTTTTATGCATAGATACAGTTTTTCCCTCATAACAGAAAGCTGACAACATGATGCAATCTGCCATTTTTTGTCTGGTTTTCAGAGGTCTTGTCTGGCTGGAGGTCTTTAAGTGAATATATCTCAAAGGACTCATAGTTTTTCACCATTTTCAAATTATTTGTCTTCAATAGTTGTTTTTAAATAGTTATGTGACAAATGAGTTTCTATGAATACAAATACTGCAGTCTCTCAATTGCTCATAGAAGCTGCATTAATAATAAGAATAATAATTGCAGATGGAGTTTAGCGTGTCATAACATACCACAAATATAGCTTGTGTCAATTCTGAAGAAAAATTAAAAATTTACAGTAATTATTTTCACTCAGAAATTGCTAGTAAGCTTCACAAATAATTACAAAGAAACTGCAAGTATTAACATGACATTGTATATGAAATTTTATGGAAAGAATCAACTTTGAAGAACTTGTTTTGTAAGATAAACTTACATTTTTGTATCATAACTATATTTAAATAATCTTTTATATAGTTGTATATACAAAAATGTATATGCATAGAAAGGATATTAAATACAAATAAATTTACTGCCTTAATGTTTCAAAAAAACACATCGAAAAAAAAAACTAAAAAAATTGTTATAACAATGTAAAACAAACATCCAACAAAACAAATATATCAATGTAAAAATGTAACAACATACTTATTCTGACCTGTACTTATTAAAATTTATAAAAGAATAAGTTATCATTCTCAATTTTATTATATTATCAAGATTTAAAACTTTTTGCAGACAAATGGATGGTTTGAAGGACAGTGGCAAAGATTAGTAAAGATTTAAACTTTATTAATTAATTAGTATTTTAGCCAGGGCTGCACTGTGATCTTATAAATAGTCTTTTAATGATATCTAATGATTCTTGCTCTAAATATGCCTGACAAGTATGCAAAGTATATTTTTGGTACACAAACAATTGTTATATTGAATGACATTTTGAAAAATAAAAAAACCGTGTGTGTATATTGTCAGTGTTGTGATTTTTAGTTTCCTTGTTTTCCCCCGGTCTTAGTTCCTGTTTTCCTTATTTGGTCATGTTTCCTGTGCCTGTCATTATGTTGATTTCATTCCAGGTGTTCCCGTCTGTTTTGATTGATCCCAGGTGTGTCTCGTCTCCACGTAGTCTTGTCTAGTGTTTAAATAGTGTTCTCTGTTCTTAGTTCTCTGTCTGCTGTTGAATGTTATTTATCAGTTTGTACGTCAGTTAGAAGTTCCTTTGTTTGTGTCTCCTTGTGGATTTAATTAAATATCATACTTCCATATTCTCCTAGATCTTCTTGTTCCTTCTCCAAGTGAAGTGTGACAGATATATATTCTCATGTTTTGCTCAGGAAAAATAAAATTAAATAATAAAGCTGTATTAATCTTTTATTGTTCTGATGCTTGAAACCCCCTTTTCTATAAAATGTTATCAACTGAATTATAAAATGTTTGTATTAATTGCGTTGTTTATATAATAGTGCTTATATAGCAATACATTTAAACAAAACAACAGCCTAAAAAGGGTTTGTATCTGTCCTGCAAATCAACAAAATTTGCTTTCATTGTGCAAAACCAACCAAATTTTCCTGAGAGTCATGTACTCAATCAGGTTTAATACTAATATATATTGCAAGTGTTTTTGATTCATTTTAGCTCACACAGTTGACCAGCATCATTTCATTCTCAAAACCTCCTTCAGTGTAGGATTTTTTCAGCAGGTAATAATTGTGCATCTGATCACTTACACTGAGTACATATTACTACTCTAAAGTACTATTATAAACCCTGTACGGATAAAGAAGATACAAAGGTGCCCCAGCGAGAAGCTGTTGTACTTCTAAAGGTACCATTTTTGCACTTTTTATTTTGACAGTCGCACACTCTGCTCAACAACACACATGACTTGAGGATCATTCATGTCCGGAGCTCAAACACACAGACTGAGCTGAAAAACTTTTCCATCAAAATATGAGCAGTCTTGATGCTTGCATTAAAGCACACTACTAACAAACAGACAAATGAACGAACATGTGGGACTAGAACTAATAAAGCAGCTGGGCCATTTTTTATCCATTTGGTTCATATGCAGAATGAACAAAGCCTCTTTGGCTTTTAATGAATTGCTTCCACTTGAGTGTCGTGTTATACAAATCAAAAGATTATTGTGAAGAGCTAATGTCTCTGTGGTGAGCCTTGTGTCGCCATCTTCATGGCGCCTCTGTAATCAGTGCCAAGGAGAGAAGCGTGTGATGGGCATTTAGAGGCTGTGATGACTGGGAATGATGTGGAAATGGAGATGAGCATTTGTTCCCAGCATTGATCCGCAGCGGAAGATTAATGGTGGGAAGGGATGTGTTGATTTTTTTTCCCGCACTCATGTGTACATTTACTTTCCAGCGCTCAGAGTTTGATTTGCTATCGTGGGAAAACAAGATGTTGGAGTGTTTCTGGATGTTTCAGCGGTTTGGTGGAGCGCTGGTGCGAATGAAAGCAGCGAGGGCTTGATTCGAGTGCTAGGTTACTCATTTTAGGCATTCTGACTACTTATAGGTTACTTTTAGATGACTTTTTTATCTAACTTGTTTTAAACTTACTGTTAAACATAACATATTGATATAAAGAAGCAAAGAGAAAGAAAATATATTCCACTTTTTGATATCAACATCATAAAATGCATCAAACATTACATTACACCATGGTTTCCCAAACTGGGCTTAATGTAAGAACTACATTGGGTTTGTGAGTTGATAAAAAACTAAAAATTAATAGAATCATGCAAAATGTAAAAATAATTTAAACACTAAAATAGAGGTGTTTTATTTGTTTAGCTGCATGTCAATGTGACCCTTAACCAACATCAGAGAACTGTAAACATGTGAATTGTTAAATTATTGGAATATTAACTTCCTCAGAGATATTTCAAGTAAATATTTTATTTTAAGGTTTTTGAGTGACAAAAGTGTTTGGGAATCCATGCATTACATGAACAAACATTAATAAATAAGAAAACATCAGTGACATTTCATGCCCAAAGTCTTCCAGGTCTGAAATATTTTTGTCCTGCAGAATCAGCTCTTCCTGAAGGTCTCTGGATATGATGACATCATTGTGTTTCACAGCTACATCACCAGTGTTTAATAACTTAAGCACAATTATTTGTTTCATTTACTGGTTTGCATTTACTTGACATTTATGAATAGCTAAATGGTATGACACACAGTAGGATTTTCAGAAAGTTGAAAAAGAGAGAAAAAAAGAATTAGTGAGAATCAATAAATGATGAATAATTACTGCCACTGTGTAAATTGGATATGTAATAATGTAAACCATAAAATGATTATGAGCATTTTTAAAATGCAATACACTTTAATTAAGAGTACTTCTGATTACATGTAATCAGTGCCTTTGACTTTGTTTCATCATTTCAAACGTGAACTAAACTTCTGTTTGTAGAACTTTTAAAAGAGAACTTATTATGGAAATATTACACTTTAAAAGAATATGTTTAAGAATAACTGAATGTTTTTGGGATGCTTAACTAAACGCTACTTACAATTAAATAAAAGTGCATTATAGTTTAAATTGATTTTAAATGAAATTACTAGTATTTTTAAAGTGTACTATTGAATATACTGACAAGCATGCATGATAAACTAAATTATACTTTTTGTTTTGGTAAACTAAACTAAAATTATTTATATAAAAAATATTGTATGTCATGCATGTAAATATATTTGTGATTACACATTCATAATAATGTAATTGCAATTTGAAAAAGTTTAACTCTCTGTAACTCTGAATTAAAAATCTGAAGTGCTTCTTCCAAATATAATCAGTTTTGTTTTTTAATTATGTAAAAAAATGATTGTTTCCCCTTCATTCTAGAATGGTTTCAACCACACCGTGACTAAATTATCTGTAACTAATTACTAAATATACTAAACTATATTGGCTTTTGTTCACACAGAGAAAAATACAGCATATGAAGTGTTTAAAATCAATTAAAATGTAGATCTATTTACATTTCACTTGAATCTGTGCATGCTACAATTTTTTATTTTATTTTTTCTGATTCTTGTAATAACGTAATTAAGTCAAATCAAATTAAGTCAATATTTAATCAATGTGACTATCAGCCTTAACAAATTAGGTTACACTGAAGGAAGTCATTTAGATCTAAACAGATCAGATGAACAATTACAGCTTACGCCCCTTTTTCAGTGTTTTATTGTGCCCTCTGTCCACCCCACATTAAAATAATATTCTGTGTTATAGCACTCTTCTCCATTATTTCATCATCCATTAATGAATTTCTGCTTTTCCTCAAGTATGTGTCTCTGACACTGAATTCTGTTGACTTGCTGTTTCTAATTTACACAGAAAAGCACCATGCATGTTTGAGTGCATTATTAAGCACACAAAATTGTAACCTAAAAATGGTAAGTGCAAAATATTATTTAACATCACTGAGCCAACCATCATACATCAATTAATACCAACAGAACTAAATTTGATGGGTTAAATCAGGTAGAAATAAAAGCTATTTAAGGTAACAATCCAGCCCTTTTCCAGTGTGTGGATATGTGTGCTGCAGTGCTGACCGCGTCTGGTTAAACAGGACTGACAGAGGCTTCTGAATAAAAGAGTTAAGACTCTTTGCCACAGCAACCAAAACTAAGGAACAGTTACAATTCTTTTCTTGCTTTCTTTTCTTCCTTTTATTTTTGTAAATTTGCATCGAGCATAATATTAGTATTTATTTATGTTTGTTGTTATTAATCATGTTATTTGAGGAAATGTTCTGTTTTTTGTATTTTAAATGAAAGTTTGTGATATGAACAAATCCTCTCAAAATTCAGTGTTCTGAGCTGCAATCCAGTTACTCTCCTTATGATGCTTTATCCTAGAACCTTTAAGATGAATGGAATCTTTCCACTGCACTAAAGGATCTTTATAGTGGAAAAATGTTCTTTAGATTTTTAAAATCTTCTTCAGACTTACCTACTTTTTTATTTTTATTTTAAATTCAAAAAAAAAAAAATTATTATTGTTTGGGGAGCTAGAAAAGTTTTTTTTTTTTTTTAATGTCATCGGTGTGAAAAGCCTCCCTTATGAAAGTTCTATTTTTAAGAGTGCGATATATCGCTGCTGTGCTTTGCTCGTGACTCTGAAATTCCTGCACTGCACCTAAAGGGGTCAGTCATATTCAGGTTTTCTATCAGAATCAGAATCAGGGGAGCATTTTTGTCCTCAAGTGTCCTTATAGTCACAATCAGTGAAGCTTACAGACACAAGTGAGACAGTGGGACGCTTAATAACAACAATAAAATTGTTATTATAATTATATTAATAATAATATAAAATATAGGTTTAATTGTAGGCTAATGCAGAGTCTAAACAGGAAAAAGTAACCAGCAAGCTGTTACCTTAAAGAGCTACTTCTACCTGGTTTAACACACACAACTAGTTGATATAAACTGATGTATGTATTTTGGTTCAGTGATATTAAATAATATTTTGGACTTGAATAAAACCAGTTAATTTACATGTTACCATTTTTATCTAAATTGTTTTGTTTATTTGTTTGTTTGTTTGTTTGTTCAAAACTCTTTAATCTAATGTTAATTATCAGTTTTTCCAGCATTCATATACAAAGAGTATAAAAATAAACAAATCATGAGCATTCAAGCTGGATTTTAACAGATTAGTTATAGTTTTTTACTCAATAGCAATACAACAAATTCTAGCTCATCGTTTTATAGTCTTCCCCAGAGCTTTAGCAGTTTGAAATCATTTATTTTTTCTTTTTCTTTTTCTTTTCCTTCTCCTGCTTAATGAGGGGAGAGTGTAAAAAATTCTACCATATTACAATATTTGTTTTTATTTACTTACTTCTTGGTTTATTTATTGGTTGGTTGTTCATAAATCAAAAGTAGAAACAAATATTGCCTGTGTCCTAAATCATCTGTGAAACGAGAGAAACAAGTTCCAGTTAATAATCATCAAATAGAGAATGCACAATTTACATGCGCATCAGTCATAAACACACATGCACACACACGTGTTTTTCTGTCACGGTGGGGACTTTCCATAGACTTGCATTTTTGTAATCTGTGCTAATGTTATTTTCTATCCCGTAAACCCACAAACAAAACTTTTTCAATCCAAAAACCTTTTTTTTTAATCTCTATTTTTTTTTTTTTTTTTTTTTTAATCAAAAAGAATTGTAAAGCTGTTGTTGGGGCTGATGTTTGGTCTTCACAATGTAGACAAAACCTGAGCCACACACACACACACACACACACACACATGGTGGTTTGTGTTCATTCAAAGACCTAAACAGTTATCCATCATAAGAATCTACATCCTGTCCAATGCCACATCAGTGTCCCTGTGCTCTGGAAACACTGGCCCCAAAGCCGCTGTTAAACATCAAGTGGCCGCTTCACCCGCCCTCTCACCACTACAAACACACCACACCAGCTCAACACAGCTCTTCAATCTCCTCCAAGGGAATAAAAAACAAGTTAGCAATTAATGCAGTGAATCAAATCATATAACTGCTGCTCATTCTTCAAAATCCCACCAATGAATCCAAACTGAGAGTGTGCTTCCGTGAGAATCCTACCTGTGTGCACAATAATAATCTGAATTTTAAAACGAAATTAGAAATCGCAACAACATTTTCATAATTATATATTTAGATACAGTGATGTTTGGATCATATTAACCGTGAGGTTAGATGTCATGCTGCTTTGAGTTTTGAAAGATTAAAAATATTTTTTTTTTCCAAAAACATAAAAATATGCAAATGCAACAAACAAATGTTTAAATGAATTGCTATTAAAATGAAGTCATCATGTAGCACTGAAGTTCTGTATTCAAATTTAAAATATAAAAATGTATTTACAAACCAGATGGCAATTATGAATGCTGTGATATCAATCCATCCATTCTCCAAATCTTGTCATATTAACATTAAATAGTATAATATTAATATAGAATGTTAGAATATTAAAGTCAGAAACTAGAGAATGACAGAGAACATGTCAGTGTTACTTTAGTTTCATTGAGATACTACTATAAATTTTATTAATATTTTGAATCAGTTTTGAATCACTTTTAGAATCAGTTTTAATTTCTATAATTTCCATTTTCCAAATTTTAGTAAGTTTTTGTTTGCTTTATATCTGTCTGCATAGTTTTTATTAATTTGTATTTTAGTTTTAATTGTTTTAGTCCATCAAGTTAAACTAAATTAAAATGACAAATTAGAAATTAGATGAAATAAAAAGGGTTATATATTTTGTTGTGTCAGTTCATGTTTATTTCATTTCAAACGTTTTAGTGGTTTTCATTTTAGTTTCAGTTTTAGTTTAGTTATAAGAACCTTGATACACATCCATTCAAGCTGCTAACAAACTTATTCTGTTTTCTCTGCTAACATCTGTATCATTTTAATGCATGATGATGCATGTTAAAGTGATTGCTGATGATGAGTTGATAAGAAACCAATGGCATTCAAAAAAAAACTAATGCAATCATATTTTCAGAGTCAGTTATCTGTATGGTGAAACAGTAGCAGTAGCCAAAGATGACTGGATAAATAATCCACATGTAGTTTCACAAATGTGCTGATGTAAATGTGACCTCAAGTGATTTTTCATTGTCGGGGTAAAAAAAGAGAAGCATATCATGCTTTAATGAACCCTTATTAAGGCATATACAGTACATGCCTCATACAATAACTTTGGAGTCTTTAATGATGTGTTCATGTTACTGAACACTTAATAGAGCTTATGCATGAAGACTGCCATCTCTCTGGCGTCTAGTTTTTCTATGTATCTAAAGAAACCAGAGAGAATCACACTGCAGTAAAGAATCAGATAGCAACACGCTCATCTGAAGCTCCTGTGGTGAATCTATTGATCCTCAAAGAGCCATAAAGCGAGCTTCTTGATAAGAAGAGAGATTTATCTCTGAATCTGTTTGCAGAGGGGATGTAAGTGCCGGATTGGAAACAAATCTCATTTCTGCTGTCATATTGACACTGATAATAATAGTTCATGCAGCCTGTGTTTGCTGTAAAAACAGCAGAGCATTTCAATAATTAATGCATTTCTGTTTGTTTTTAAAAAGCAAGGCATTGAGGAACCAACAGGAGACTTTACCTCCAAATGAACCTCTGAAAAAAATCAGTAGAAATCCGACAATATCTGGAATGTTTTCTTTATCCAGACCATTCCTTTAAGCCTAGAACACAGTCAAAATACAGAATCAGCTGTGAAAATGGCTTCATTAACAGTACATGGTGACATATTTTTTCTCATAGGATCATTTTGTGGTGTGCAACAGGAATACATGAATGTGCTTTCTTGTAGCACAATATAATGTGCATTGCTTTACAAGCAAGTGCACTACATGACTTATCCTCCTGCTATAAAGTTTTTAAAAAGTTTTATAAAAGGCCCTAAGAATTTAACATTTTATTTCAAGACTTTCCACCTCAGGTTTGGAGATCATGTGAAATTTACTTCTAAAAGAGTTGCTCTCAAAAACAGGTTTCAGCTCTCTTCTGATCAGTTCACGCACAGCAGAGGAAAAATCATAATTGCAAATAATAAAATGCAATTAACCCTTTGTAATAAATGAAATTAACCCATAATTATGCCAGCAAAATGCATTTAAAAAGGAGGAGAAACACTTCCCGTGGCTTTTTGTTTTTAATGTCCCATCATGCGCTGCACTCTTTCGCTACAAATCCATCTGTCACTTAGTAAAATGCCAAATACTAATGCAGTATCAAATGAAGTTTTGTCTTTTTATACACTAAAATGTTTTAGCACCGTTTGTTGCCCCTCGATGACCCTGAAGCCAAACCAGCCGTAAAATAACTGAGCATTTCAGTAAATGAAATTTTTTAATTTGTAAAATGAAGGGTACCTAGTAGTTGGGATTCACCTGGTTTTGTAACTTACTTTAACCCCAAGAAAAGTCAATTACCCCTTTTTCCATTTTGGCAATCTCCTCATGAAGTCTGTGGAAAAAGTTGACACTGGATGGAAAACAATGTTTCTGTGAATGCAACCGAATGATGCTGCTAATGCTCACAAAGTAACATTTATAAACTGAACTTTCCACTGAGGTAAGCTGCAACAGTGCAGCACGTTTTTGCACGCCGATTGAATCTTGCGTATCTTAAAATAGAAGCCCCGCATCGGTTTACAGGCAGAAGGCAGAGAGATTGTGTTTTTTCATTAATCTGTTACTGTTATGCACGCGTGTGCAGATGAGCGCATGCTGTGTGTTGTGTATTTCGGTTTGTGTGTCAGTGCAGGTCTCGGGCGGTGTGTGTGTTACGTGTGTGTGAAGCACAGAGGTTTGAATGGTTGTGCTTCACATCAAAGGCTCAGGCAACTCTCTGCATTAACAAGCCCCTTTGTTTCCTGCCAGAGAGAGAGATTACAACAACAGGTCTGTCCTGAGCTGAGCTGAGCAGCGGAGGGCACGCGCACATGCCACATGCAGAACGCTTGTGTGCAGAAATGTCAAATCTCCAATGATGTTTGCTAATCATTCTGAGCCAGGAAAGCACTGACCGTTGTGTATCTGACAGCAGAACGCGCCGTCGCTCGAAGGGTGTGGCCAATAAAAAACACACAAGTGGCTTGAGTTAAACTGTGTCCCTTTGGATGTGGCTCAACCTCAGTTAAAGGATGTGATTTAATTAGTTTGCTACTTAAATGTGCATGGAGATTATTTAGGAAGCACAGTATGTAATTTTTAGGAACTGCATTTATCCTCGAAACCATCAAAGCTTGCAGTGCCATTGAAATGAGGCAGAGAAGCACAGCCTGACGGAGGGGTTTTATTCCACTCAGAATGCAGTTGGAAAGCTTGCAAACAGCTCCTTGTTTTATTCTAGACTTTGCGAAATGGATCACCTATATACACACAAAAATCCATATTGGTGAATATAATCATGTCTCTAAAAAATAAAAATGATTTACATAAGGTTTTGAGAATGCATTTATTTTTCACTGTTCCTTTCTATTGGTCCATCACAAATTAACTGTTATTTCATCCACAAACAAGCGACAGACACTCAAGCTTTGTGCTGTGCTGAAAATCCTTCACCTTATTTTGGTGTACCTGGTGTTGCTTTTTGAAAATTGCATGTTAATGCAATATTATTAGCAAATATTCTATCAACTTGTTTTCTTTTAATCAGCACAGCTTTAGTATTTATTTATTTTTTGACTTGATTCCGTTTTTGAGTGAAAAAAGCATTAATTGTGAATAATTTAGACAATGTTCACTCAAAAACTGAGGTGCGTAAGCTCAGATCAATAAGGCCTTTGATCAATAAGCTCCAAAAAGAAATACAAAACCTGTGCTAATTCAAAATAAAAAAACAAGTTGATAAAAAAATTGAATCCGATAATTTTAGGCTGGTCATTTTTGACAGGGAGCAGCACAAGTGTAACAAGTAACAAGAAACATTAACTATCATTTTCAGCATAAAAGAAAATCCTGTCTAGGTCAAAATGACCGAAACACGACATGAAGGTTCATTCAGGTTCTTGCAAAAATGTAACAACAACTTTTGCTCTCTAAGAGTAGCTCAGTCGATGTGTTACCTTTGTGTTTCCTGCCCCTGTGGCTTAGAAGATGGTAAAATACACTGACATTTGAAGTCACACAAAAGACACATGCTAAAGAGAAAGAAATGATCTAGGCCAGCTGAGGAGCAGCCCCTGAATCTGACACTAGAACTTAAACTGACCTATTCTTTCTGAAACAAAGTGCCCATAAAATAAGGAGTAAAAACCAGAGAGCTCTGGCTATCTGTTGGACAGCATGCAAATATGAGCTCAGGATGGCAAAGTGTAGGAAAACATTGAGAAATCATTAGGAGAATGATGTAGAAAAACTGCTTCCATGATAAGCAGCTGTCTATATTTAATCAAGGCAAATAAACAAGGTCTCATTTATAATTTAGATTTGCATGTATTAAACAGGCCATTTTTAATCCATTTATTAATATGCATGGAAGATATTGTATAAATATGCAGCCTTATGCAAATACTAGACTCATTTTTGTTTGTATTTAATTCTTATTCCCAGCTGTAGTTCATGGCAGAAAATGTACTCAAATATTATCGCACAGCATGGGAAGACATAATTATTTTTCAATTAAAACTCAAAACACTAAAGAGCAGAAAACTGAAAAAATAAGTCATGCACAAGGAGGTGATTCCTCAGTAATTTACAAACAATTTCACAAGTGTGTCATTTAAGAAAGTTATGCCACACTTTACATGGCAGTGTTTGAGTTACTGTGTAATAATCCAGTACATGTTTCTGTGTAGTAACTTATCTGGGTAACTGCTAACAGAAGCATGTAATAGCTCTGACTAATGTTTGTAAAAACACACGCACCATGTTGATGTGAAGGCTGTTTTAGTGTGTCTTTTTTGTAAGTGTTTTATTTTGTTTTAGTTTTACATTTTTATGATTTAAATTAATTAATAATTAGCTTTTCATTAAACTCATGAACCTGCTGCAGTTCCTTCACAAACTCCAGTTTGGGAAACCTTGCTGTAATATAATGTTTAATGCACTTCATGTTGTTAATAACAATGAATGGAATACATTTTCTTTCTCTTTGTATTTTTATATCAATATTATATTACTCTCTCTGATTATATTACTTAAAATGTGTAATGTAATGGTTCACTAACCACATTTTTTTTTTTATGTAATTTGGAATCAATAATGGACTACAATTTGTAAGTAGTCTATCCAACACTGCATATATATATAGGTGTAGTTGTTGCTCTTTTCCAAGTATGTTGACTGCATACTTGGGACAAAAAATGCAATGCATGTGTTATCTGTTCATTAAGTGACTTCAACACTAGAACTGTTCCTCGTGGTTCATTGCTCGCTAAAACACAATAAACTCAATAAACAATGGGTTCCTTCTTGGTACATGGTTTTCTTATTTACACGCTAAACTCCCCACTTTATATTTCAGTGCAAATTTATTTGAGACTGGTCTAAAAAAAAAGTGTTTTTCAGTTACCTCAAATATTCAAACATTTAAATTATTCATCATTTACAAATAGCGTCAACATCCGGTCTTCAGTATATTTTATTTGAAAGTATTCTTTCGTGAAATGTATTCGATTGTTCAATTCGATTGTTCAAGCCGAGACTAAAGCGCGTCGTGTTCCTTTAAGAGCGGACCCCCCTTCGGCTCATTGAAGCTGTCAATCACGCGTCGGTCTCTTTGATCTTCGCAGTTCTAAAGCGCGAGTGTTTGTTACTTTCAAGTCGCGCGGATCGACACAGCATAAAGAACTTTTCCTCTCTCGCGCGGGTCTCGAACGCTCTTCTGAGCGCGGAAAACAGCGACAACAACAATCAGAAGTACATTAATAAAGTTCGCTCATAACGCGTGAATATGCCGCAGCTGAACGGTGGAGGTGGAGATGATCTCGGGGCGAATGATGAGATGATCGCGTTTAAACATGAAGGAGATCACGAGGAGAAGATCCGCGAGAGCGCGTTCACGGAGAGCGACCTGGCCGATCTGAAATCATCTCTGGTCAACGAGTCCGAAATCAGCCAGAACTCTGCCGTAAGACCCCGTCAGCGCATGCATTCGTGTGTGTGTGTGTGTGTGTGTGTGTGTGCGTGCGCGTGGAATAAAGTGTGTTTGTGATGAGCAGGTGATCAGAAGAGGACAGCAAGAAGATCAGAGAATCTACACCGATAAACGAGAACATCTGGACGACGGTGAGACTACACACACACACACACACACACACACACACACACACACACACACACACTAGTCCCCAAAAGTGCTTGAAATGATGTAAAGTCTCTTGTTCAAACCATGCGCACTTTGTTTGTTTTATTTGTCGCTTTTGACGGGAGGGTTTTTAGTCTGCTTTACTTTATTTGACCTTTATCTACAAGCTACAGCTTGTATGTCTTTATTTACACAAATCTGTGCGTGTGGCTTTGCTTAGTTTAGTTTGGAGGCATAATTATCCCCAGATGTTTACTAAATCAGACAATATCTCTCCTTCTGAAAAAATACAAATTATTATTATTTTTAAATTTATTTGAGTTTTCTGTGTTTTGAAGTAATCTCACGTCTCATCTGTGGCGGTCTGATAAAAGTTGAATTGGGAAAAAAAAAAAACTTTCAACTGGGCCTGAGATCTAACCGATGGACTTTTTTTGGGGAAAACCTGAAATCTGCATCATTAAACAAGCTGTTTTTATCTCAAGCCTGTTTGATCTGTTTCCGTTATTTGCGCTCCAGAACTGAAACCGCTTTGAAGAGGATCTGTGATTGATCATCGTTATATATTTACAAGAGAATCTGATAAATACAACATACAACAAACTTAACACACAACAGTTCAGTATGACGACCTTACGATAGCGAAAGTTCATGCTTTGGTAACTGTGCACCTTACACATTTGATAGCTTCACAGCTTTTATTGTTCTGTCTCGCTTTCTCACTTCAGTGCCCAAACATCAAGATGGTGGAATGTATAAAGCGTCGTATTCTGGATACCCGTTCCTGATGCTGCCCGAGCCGTATCTACCGAACGGACCCGTCTCCCCATCTGTAAGTTCATGCCAACACTGTCCTTCCACTAGTGTTTATCATTAGAGTCCAGGTGTGTGGGAACCGCTCTGAAGGGCTGGTTAGTTTGCTGGGCCGCAGAAGAACGGCTGAGACAGGCCTGTAATTACCCCTCAGCTTGAGAGGACTTGAGAAAAGGGCGCTGGAGAGTCCCATTCAATGCGATTTGAATCAGTAGACATTCATATATTACTTTAGATCTGATAACGCTTACAGTGATCCATACTCCTTTCAGAAAAGCAGTTTTGACTTTTGGATATTCAGACAAGGTTCTATAAGTCATATAATGCCTTATAGTCATTGTTTAAACATCACTGTTGAGGAATATGCGTGTGAGCATGTATGCATGCATGTATGTGTGCAGACTTTGTCACTGTAAATCAAAGGCGTGCTACGTTTACGGTCAAATCTATTTATAAATGTGCAGATCATTTTTAATAATGATGTTACGTGGCATCATTGTCTTATTTGTCTTGTATCTGTTGTGTTTCACCGTGGCATTGTGACTGTGTGGATATTATGTAAGTGTATTTATAAAGAAAAACGTGCGTACAGTAACTAAATCCAGATTTTAGCTCCTACAGTGGTTATTATCCTGCTTGAAGTGTAGTTATAAAGTTGTAACTGCACAGCTGTAACACCAGTTCTTGATCATATTTTGAGTTGTTTCTTGCACATGTAGTGCTTGTTTTTATTGTAACTGTGTGATAAATACAGTCGTGCCCTACATAAAGTTTTGGGACTTTTTGAAGTTTCTTCCAGGTCTTTCTTAAAGGGACAGTTCAGCCAAAAATAAACATTCTGTCATTATCTACTCTCCCTCAAGTTGTACAAAACCTGTACGAGTTTCTTTCTTGTGTTAAACACAAAAGAAGATATTTTGAAGAATATTGGCAATCAAGCAGTTGAATTCCATATTGTTTTTTTGTTTTTTCCCATACTATGGGAGTCAATGGCTATTGGCAATTTTCAAAATATCTTCTAATGTGTTCAGCAGAAAAAAAAGGGTGAGTAAATGACGACATAATGTTCATTTTGGGGTGACTTTAATGCTGATCAGTGAAAGTGAGTGTTCTCGAGCTCCTGATCAGGACAGAGATGTCTTACAGGAAACTCTGTTTTTTTTTTTATTCTTCACAATCATTTAATGCTGTTTTCAACAACCCCAGCTAAACAGAAATGGCAACGTCCTCCAAATTCAAGGATTGCGCTTAGTCCCTAAAAAGTGAAGATTATAGATCGTAGTCGTGTATGGCATTGGAACTCAGAGACTCAGAGCTAAGCTGTTGATTTTACACAGTAATCAGGGATCCTTTATATGTTTATAATTCAAACTCCAAGTGTATTTCTTTCCCGAAGACGAAGTGATTGATTGAAGTTAAAGCTCTTGCTCGTCCCGGGGCCGTGTGGTCTTGAACAAGCCCCGATCGACATGAGCTCATGGTTCAAGCCGCCTTTAGTCTTTGAGTATACAATAGAAGAACATTGGCTTTGTGTCATAATCCATCCAGAGCAGCTCTGCTCCGCTTCTCTGACTGACAGTGATAAGTAACAGACACTGGATTACATCCTCTTGAAGAAAAAAGCTCTTTAACCCATTCTGGCACTTCAATCGGCACACAATGGGCCGCTGGAAGGCTTCCCGCCTGTTGTAGGTTGGAAGACTGAAGGCACAGTCAACACATATCACTACTGCAAAGAAAGCAAGCTTTAAGAAAACCAAATCATGTTGAAATTCAAATATGGAAAAGAGAACCTATTTCAGAGGTCTTTGAAGTGAGCGCCTGCGGATGAATCTGCACAGATATTTATGGAGGCGGAAATATTTGGGAAATACGTCGGATCTCCTCAGGTGTTTATAGCTGTAATTATTGGTGCGGTCGTGTCTGTTCCTCTGCTAGAGAGAGGGACAGGTGTTTAAAACTGTCTCATAGCCCTGCTCCAACATGTCGACGCAAGATCAGAACTGAAGTCAGAAATGTCGAGCAAATTCTTCTCAGACTTTTATCGAGGTGTGCGGCAGATGTTGCAGCTGTAATAGTGTCTGGACTGTGAAAGGTTAAAGTTAAAGTCATCTGTTCATAGGTTAATTTTAACTGAAAATTGATTCAACTAATTGTCCAGTCCGAAAACTAACTTTGTTATTTGAATATGGTGAAGAAATGAGACACTTAACCTTTTAAGGGATGGTTCACCCAAAAATGAATTGTGTCGTTATTTACTCCCCCCCTCAAACCTGAATGAGTTTCTTTCTTCTGTTGAACACCAAAGAAGATATTTTAAAGAATGTTGGCAACCAAAGAGCTGACGGTAGCCATTGACTTCCATGGTACGGGAATAAAATGCCGTGGAAGTCGGTGAATACACATTCTTCAAAATATCTTCTTCAAAATACTTCAAAATATCTCTGCTGGTTGCCATTGACTTCCATGGAATGAAAAATAAAATGCTGTGGAACTCAATGTCTACCGGCAACTTTCTGTTTCCCAACATTCTTCAAAATATCTTCTTTTGTGTTCAACACATTAAAAAACATCTACAACAACATAAGCGACATTAAATTAAGAAAAAAATTTAAATAATGTTCAATCTATCCCCAACAAAACCCATTAATAAAGCACAGGAAAATGAGCCTTGATATAGAAATACTAATTAACCCAAAGCAAAGAAGGATTTATTCAAAGACTCCTACTTCTTAAAATCTGCATTCGGAGTTTGTTGCCTGGCACATATTTCATATTGATGTTTATGCTACTGTACGTCTTGTCGTCATGACTTTCTCTTAATGAATCAGCCTGCCACTCGTCTTGACTAAAGTGCAGTAAAAGTGAAAGAAAATCCCCCACCTCAAGGCAATGGCTATGGCTTTCTGACACTCATCGGTGTCATTCGCGACAGTGACACGTGTGATGTGAGCAGGTATTTTGTCTAGATGACCCTGACGGGAGTGTGACGGCTTGTTCTCACCCAGGTGTGTGAAGCCCCCCCCCCCCCCCCAGCCTCGAGTGCCGTAACATCAGAGTCTGGCCACTGAACACAAGGGGGGTAGAAGTGCTGCTGAAGGATGACGGTCACATTGTATTCTGATGAAATCATGGTGGAGGTGTTCACTAGAGCTGGGGGTTGATGCTGATTTTGTAAATCAGTTTGATTCCGATTCACTTGGTTCAATTCAATTTGCATTAGATATCAATTAGTTTGGATATATATATATATATATATATATATATATATATAATTTGTTAGTCACAATCTACAAACTTAAGCTGTAAACTATACAGAACCCTGTCATTTAGTATATCGATATTAAAGGTAACATTTAATTGCCGTTTTTATTTTTAGATGTAATTAACACTCATGTTGTATAAAAAAAAATATATATATATATACTTTTTAATTCTGATATTTAATGATATAATTGTTTATAATCCAATTTGGTATTAAAATATAAACATTTAAGTTGTGGCTGTCATAAAAAGTTTTTTTTCACTTATGAACAACCAGAAATTCATGCCAGAACCCCCTCGAGCTCAAGTTAGGACAATAAATATATGTGTGTATTTGTGTGTGTGTGTGCATGTGTATAAAATTATTAATAAAATAACTGAAATAATAAAATAATTTAAATAAAAGTAAATAATTATATAAATAAAAATACTATAATTATAATGAAAGCAGTAATCAACAGCATAAGTGAAGATATGATGAATATGTAACATATTGCATATATTTAACAAAATACTCCTCTTGAGAAGTATCTTTCTAGCTAACTAACAAGTTTATGGACATTGAATGGCTTTCAGTGTAATGTTACGTGACATTGTTTGCAAGCTGTTTTATTGACGTCTTCCTGCAGTTTTTCTTCCAGCAGATGTGAGTTTGAAAGCTGAGGCTTTGTTTCATATCAAAAGTAACAAGGCACAAAGCGTATTTGTAGTTTTGTTCATATATCAATCGAAAACAGACCAAAATCTTGGTATGCATCAAAAATGAAGATTGATTCAAATGGAGAAATCAATATTTTCATCCATATACCATTCCATGCAAACAGAACAAAAAAACCCTGTTTTAATAGTAGGTTTGTGTATGTGTGCAATACTGTTCTGTTGTAAAGTTCATCCCATTTTACATCGGCTTCGTCTAATTAGGACGGCGTTTGATTCCCGCATGCTATTGACTCAGTTGATGTGTCCTAGATGAGTTCAGAGCAGTCATTTGTGAATTGCTCCGTTTTCCGTCACGCTGCTGTTCTGTTAAATCATTTCACAGTGGATTCCCACTTGTTTTGAGCAAAGTTTCAATTGAAATGGAGAGTCTTAGAGCTCCGTAGAGGCTCCTGCGATAACAAGCGTCTGTGTGTGTGTGTGTGTGTGTGTGTGTGTGTGTGTGTGTGTGTGTGTGTGTGTGTGTGTGTGTGTGTTGGGCCGTACCCAGCTGTGGCAGTCGTGCTGCTGGTAGATGGGTATCAGATGGGAGCAGGATTAGGCCGTGTGATCACACCCATGTGTGCCGCCCCATGTGGCTGCTGAGGCTCCAGTAGGTCTGGCCCGGCACTAATTCGGGGTGCTGGGGGCGTTGGCTGACCCCAACAGTGGGAAGTGCAGTGCCTGCTCTTGTGGGACAAACTCAGCATGTGTCCCAGAATTCATAGTTCCTGTTCTTTTGCTCTGGTCGTGTGTTTATGAGGGGCAAAGACCAAGAAGGACAGGTCTGCATGATGTCATGATACAACAGATGTTACATCACAGATATGAAGCATCACGTCTCGTGTTTGGAACAGAATATTGGTTTTTGGGTGAACAGTGCCTTAAAGATAATCGATCACTACTGGATTGCATTGATCGGCCTGGAAGATTTGGACGGAGTAAATTTGGTGTCAAATATATTAGAAAAGAATAGAATAGAATAGAATAGAATAGAATAGAACTTTATTGTCATTGTTTGGGAACAACAAAATACAATTGAAATCAAATGAATATTGTGATTGTAAGTGATTTTAAAAATTAGTTTTTATTTGAATTTAAAGGTTTAAAGTTTAAGTGATTTTAAAAACTAAAGATTCTTTAGTTCACTAATTTTAAGTTTGATTTTTAAAACCAACTACGTGATAAAACTACGATTTTGCCTCAAACTCTTAACTTATTGTTGCACAATTAATAATATAAAGCAATGATAGTAAGGTTTAGTTGTTAACTATTCAGCCAATGTGCGAGTAAAATACAAACAAACAACAAACTAGCTAATAATCTAAAATATGATCAGAATAAGCCATTAATATGTGCTTTATAAATATCAATAAACAGCCAATGTGCGAGTAATATGCATGCTAATAAGAAACTAGTTAATAGTGAGAATTGGTGCTTTAAATAAAGTGTTACCATATTTTTTTTTAGTAACAGATACCACATAATTTTTTTTCAAGCAGCATTGCATGCTGGGAACTTGCACAACAATGTGTGATGTAAAATTTTTAGAAACACATTTGGACTATTCTTGTTCGGTTCACACGAAATAACTACTAAGTGCTAAAAAAAAGTTCAAGCTACTTAGAAGAGCTTTTTTCATGTTAATTTTTAGCAGTTTTCTGTGCTTCTCTTTGTTCGTATGCTAAACGGATCACTGTACAGACATCACAGAAGCTTTCTGAAGTACTTGAATCACTTGCTGCTGTCACCTGCTTATTATTGTATGTTTGGTTTTCATGTCTTTAAGTTTAACAGGATGGGTGACTAACCTGCTTCATGTAAGGTTAGCATGGTGTCAGCACTCTCTAGTGTATCCTGATCTGTGAATTAATGAGAAACACGTGGCTTTGAAGCCATCGACACTCATTGACCACATCACTGGGCTTCTCCTGTGATCTTGGGGTTATCTGTGACACGATTGCATTGAGACAGTCAGATTTGCACCACTCAGAAGTTCAAAATCTGGTTTCTGGTTTTGCTCACAGGATTGTGGATCACTAGAGAGAGGAAGAGCGTTCTACCTGCGGCTCGTGGAAATACAGATGTTAATTTCAGCCGGAGGCGAAACATCGGGAAATTACCGCAAAGCGATCGCTTTAAAAGTAGGGACATCCCAGATCTGCAGCCCGCTGCCTTTCAGATGTTATGGAACATGGTTTTCCGTGTGGTTTTTTTCCCCCCACTTATGATCGCGCCGAGCCAACTGGAAAGCATTTCGCTTCTAAATATAGCCCTCTGCTGCTTATGGGACCGAGGTCTTGGATCTCGAGGAAGAAAAAAAAGGAACGCATAACGTTTTAATGACAAACATAAAAGTAACTCTCTTCTGAGAAGTCCCCGTTTGTTACCTAGATTTACATGGTGTGTTTCAATGATTTTCAGGGAAACCCCCCGCTTTCTGCTTTCATGAACAACTATGGAGCTACATGACGACAATGGCGCATTCAGCGCTCTTTCAAAAACGGCGTGTGCATTTGTTTTCATCAGCACACGCGTGAGCCGCGATGCCGCTGACATACATCCTGCATCCTGTATGCAGTGATCTCAGCGCGAGGTTTCTCTGTCTCAGTGAGAGTGGAGTGAAGGTGTGCTGTGGTTATGCATGTGAGTATTTGTGCAACTGCACTTTTACTACAATGCAAACGCTGGTGTGTGCAGCAGGAGCCGCTGAAGGAGGAGAACGCGAGTGTTTCCCTCCGTCTCTCTCTGTCTGTGTCTTATCTGATGCTCGGTGGAGGTGTGGGTGGTGGGGTGTGGAGTAAACACGGCGTCAAGCTGCTTTCTTGCGGAAGGGAGTCAGCAGTAAACACAAAGGCTGTAACCACGCGGTGCACCTGGTGCACCTTGTTGCGAACGACTTTTAAACAGTCAAAGGCACTCGCTTTTTTTCCTTAACTGTTTCACGGCCGAGGAGTGCGTACCGCGAAGTCTGCGCTCAAGTGTCTGTGTGCTGATGACTGTAAACAACGGAATGTAACTACAGAAAGATTCCATGCATGTTAACCCAATCATTTCTCAGGCCTCAATAGGATCAGACATTTCCAGAAAAACCTGTTGCATGCAATTGATAGCCCATACTTTAAAAAAATCAAAGGCCTGTTAGTGTAATTGCACAATAATTGTAATTTTACTGTGAAATCTTTACTGTAAAGTAAATTCAAAAATAACTCTGTTAGTAATTTACTAATAGACTAAAGAAACCTGGCTTTACTTTACAATCCACAAACAAAAGAAAAATATTTATTTGTTCAACCATCAGCCATATGAGGAGCATTTATTTGTTCATCTCTCAGTTATCATCATCGGATTGCATTGCATTATATGTTTGGATCATTTAAGTCTCAAACATGTTATTGGAGAAATAGAATGATGGCTCTCTATCTCTCTCTCTCTCTCTCTCTCTCTCTCTCTCTCTCTATATATATATATATATATATATATATATATATAGCATTTTATGTAAGTATCTGCTATACTGTTATAAAGATCTTTCTTTTTGGCCGGATTCTAAATGTCAGCATCTGCACCGAATCGCATGCGCTGCTCTTTTCTGTGATTCTGAGTGTTGTCTCATATAGAGCTGATTCACGGATGTCAAAGTGAACGTTCACTGGTTTGTGTGGGTGTAAAAGGCTTCATCCAAGGCTCTGTGGCGACTCCCTGTTGTTTAACGGCCGATGAAGCTCATCTCCTGACAAATGTGAGTGAGATTTACGTCCGGGTGAGATCATCCCGGACTCACAGCCTCTCAAAGGCACCGGTGCTGTGTCATTCATCCCTGCCAGCTTTAAAGACCAATGTGTCAGATCCAAACTATGACAGTATTTGCTTTTGATTTAGACCCGAGCCTCGCTCGTTGTTAATTTACGCCGGCTCCTGCTTTTAATTATATCTTCTGCGGCCAAATGTTCTGATGAAAGGAAAGCGGAGAGGGTTTTGGGACAGATGCGTGTCAGGACTCGGTCTGAGGGTCCGTCGTGTTGTTCTGCTAGAGATTGTGGGATGTAAAGGGTGGGCGGGTGTGTTTTGACAGAGCTTTGTTTGTGTTTGGTTGTTTGAGTACAGTTTTGTGCGGTAAGGTCTTGTGGTTTACCATGGAAAATGAGACCAGACTGAGCCTTCACTCTTCACCTGAAAAACAAAGCAGCCCTGCAAACACAGACAACGAGATGCGAGCTTCGCTGACTGTGTTGTAGTGCTGTTAATCCAGCTGTTGTTGTTGTTTAATGAAGATGTGTCGTTAACTCCACTTATGAAAGGATTTTTGTTAGTTGTGTACGAGCCAGAAGTTCTGAGGGAACTGTGCTGTTTTAATCATGTCACACTACTAAACTAAACAGTGAACAATTATTTTCACTATTACGTTCTAAATAAAGACTAAACATTAAAGTATGTTTTAGAAGAAAATACTATTTCAGCGTTTTGTTAGTTGTAGTTTCTTTGTAATCGCTTGTGATATTCACTAGCAAAATTCTGACTGAAAACAGTTTTAAAGTAACGCCTACACAATTTTTTTTCTTTAACATTACCAAGAGTTACAGGTTTTGTGTCAGTCCCGTTACATTCAGAATGCTTTAATGTTCTAATGTTATGGGGATATAGACAAAAGTTTGCAATTTAGAAAGTGAAAGAATGATATTTTAATTTCAATAAAATTAATTAATGTAGAATTCAGAGTAATTTTTGGTATCATTGAGATGCTATTAGACTTTTTATTAATCATTTTTCCATTTTAAATTTAGTTAAAGGTTTTGTTTTGACATTTATAGTGCTTTGTTTTTTTTATACATATAGTACAGTAGTTTTGTATTAAATTTTTTTTCATTTCAGTTAAACTAAATTAAAATTAGAAATGTTGCCGAAATTATATATATATATATATATATATATATATATATATATATATATATATATATATATATATATAATTTCAGTTACAATGTTTATTTTATTTCAAGTAACAAAAATGTTTTTAATGGTTTTAATTTTAATTTCAGTTTCAGTTAACTATAGTAACCCTGTTGAATTACATCTCGCTCTCTCTCTCTCTCTTTCTCTATATATATGTATATGTGTGTGTGTGTGTGTGTGTGTGTGTGTGTGTGTGTGTGTGTGTGTGGTGTCTGTACTGTATCTCTCTCTATATATGTGTGTGTGTGTGTGTGTGTGTGTGTGTGTGTGTACTGTATCTCTCTCTATATGTGTGTGTGTGTGTGTACTGTATCTCTCTCTATATATATATGTGTGTGTGTGTGTGTGTGTGTGTACTGTATCTCTCTATATGTGTGTGTGTGTGTGTGTGTGTGTGTGTGTCTGTACTGTATCTCTCTATATATATGTGTGTGTACTGTATGCTTGAAAGTAGTAATATTATGTGAAGTTGGAGAAATGGATAACGTCCTCGCAGAAAATTAGCAGCACTTTTTCCTTCAACCCTAAAAAGCAATAATCATGCATATTTCAGAATATGGGTGAAGCGCCTGTGAAAAAGCAACACAGATATTAACACGGTTCATTGGGACTTTATTTTTATAGACATATCTTAGAGTGTATCCATGAACAAAACCGCTGATAATTAGGATGGGAAAAATGTAATGCCAGACGACTGTGATCGAGACTAGATTGAGGTTTTTCACCCTCAGCCGGAGTGTTAGAGAAGTGTCCCGCATGTACGGATATGAGGAGGATGATGTGTTTGTCCGTATGACTTGGTCCCCAATGTCTCCCGGTGGCAGTGAGTCACAGCCGGGCCGCGGTTCTGCATGCGGCTCTTTCCCATGTTGCTGTTGGCCTTTAATGAAACACTGTGGACTCCTGCGCCGCATGAGAGGCCTCGGCCACGCTCGCATGTCAGACAGACGTTTACTGGCAGCTCGGAGCTGCTCTCCATTAGTGTCTTGGCTCCGGAATGCCACTCGTGGAAGTCACTGGCAATTATGGGATGCAGGGGCAGGCGAATCCAGAGCCGGTTCTCTCGGAGGAGGCAGTAAACCTCATATTTACATTACAAATCATCATCAAACAATGCCTCTGACCGCAGGACAAATAGGATGCAGTGTTCGGAGCAGGGAGGAGTGACCGGAGGGGAGGGTCACATCCAGTTTCAATGGACTGCAGTCCATAGGGGCTCTGTATTATGTGAAAATTACATGGTGAGGTGGCTTGCTGTGTTATTTGTCCAAATGATTGATTTGCTTGATACCTCTTTGTTGAGACCGTTTGGCCACATCCTCGAAGATCTCCGATCCCCATGCGCTGAATTCGGTCGATGGCTATTTTGGCGCAAACCCCACGGAAGCAGCATTATGTGACTTCATCTGCTCCAGATAACTGCTTTTTAAATGATTTGTTATTTAAATGATCACAGCGATTGGTGCACTGTAAAACATTCCAACTACTTCAACTTAATCATTTAAGGCAGCAGCTGAACTTAAGTTTTTAAGTATAATCAATCATTTAATTTCAGTCATAATCAGTCATTTCAACTTAAATTACATTAAACTGACTTGACTGAATTTCAGATGATTTCAAAAGTTGATGGTCAACATATTTTGATGAGTTAAAATAATGTAAAAACATTATTTGCCATGACTTTGCATGAAATGTGCATGCAAAAAGTAAATGTGTAAATTATTTTTGTGAACAGTACCGGTGCTTTGCTTCCAAGATGATACTAAAATTGTAAAAATAAATAGTAAAAAATCGTAAAAAGTAATAATAATAATAATAATAATTATACAATGTCTTAAAATATTTCACACAATACTTCGGTCAGTTTTTTTATTTAAACAGTAAACCTCTGTTATGCAGCACTAGGAAAATTAATCATTACATTTTCATTTGATTTACATTTAAAACACTAATTAAACTGTTAATGTTTTATGCATTCATCTTATTAACAGTTTTTGGTAATAATTTTGTATTTAAGCACAAAAACCAGAAAAAGTAAAGCATGCAACAGGATAAAGGATAAAACTTATATATATTTTTTTTTTCATAGGGCCCTATTGTTGTTAAAATGTATAGTAATAAATTGTCAAAGATTTATGAACTTAATTGATTAGTAATGCTTTTTTAAAAATTATTATTTATTAAAATGCATGAAATTATTAAAACAGAATCCAGAAAAAATAAAACGCGAAACAACCTGTTTAGAAAAATTAAACAGAATTTGGGAAAAAATAAAACCGTGTTGTTTAAAATCATGGTGTATGAAAATACAGTAGTAAATAATGAAATTAACGTTAACTAAGATCAATAAATGCTGTAGAAGGAGTGGTTATGCTTAGTTCATGGTCATGTCCCGTATTTGTTTTTGAGCATCAAAGGTTTCTATTTGCAATGTTTAAATCTATTGTTTACTTGTAAATGCATTCATCATTATGAATGTTTTTATAATATTTTTTTTTTTTTTCAAATACTGAAATAGTTTTTGCCCTCAAAAGTGGTATAGTGGTACTGACGTGTTGGTATAGTGACGACACTAGTGTAGTTGAACCATCTACATCCCTATTTCTGGCAAAAATTGGCCAATTTAGTTTTTAGATTTCATCTCTACCAATGAAAATAGTGCTAAAAGAAGCCAGAGCATCAAGCATTGCGTGTCACCAAGAGACGTTTGCGTAAAATCCCCTGTGCTATATATATATATATAGTAGATGTGTGTAGTCGTGCAGCTGTGTGTATCTAATGTATCTAACTTCTGCTACATGAAAGGGTTAAAGAAACTCCTTAACACGAGCCCTCAGAGCTGTGGGAGATGAAAGTCTGAACATCAAATCAATACTCCAGTCAATAAAAACACGAGGAGAGATTAAAGAGCAGAGGATCCTGCTGCAGATCGGACGAGGCTTTAATTGATGCGAGCCGGAATAATGTGTGAAGGTGTTATAATGGTCACGAGTAGATCTTCAGAGAGCTTCCTTTAATCAAACTGCTCTTCAAATGCAGCAGAGCTTGCATCACAACACACCTTTGTGCAGGATGTCTGATTTAAAGTCAACCTATTTTATATATCATATTGAATTTTCACCTGCTGGAACAATAAACAGGCGAAGAGATCCAACAACCTGAACACCTACATCAACAGATAAGAAGACCACAGAGACGTGTTTTCACACCCAACACCTGTGTCTACTGTTAAACACAAACGATGTTTTTTGGGTAACCAAACAGTTTCTGATCCCCATTGACTTCCATAGACTTCCAGCAACTGTTTGGATCTCAATATCTTCTTTTGTGTTTAGCAGAGAAAGAAACTCATACAGGTGTGGAATGACATAAGGGTGAATACTGATGTCCCTTTAAGAAGAATTTGAACTTCAGAGCTGAATATTGTTAAAAATCATTATAACGTCTTAAAGTTAAAATATCCTCCAACTCGTCTTAAATCCACAAGGTGTTCAGTGAATTTATTGGGTTGCTTTGAATGTAAATAATTACAACATAACACTAGCTAGATATAATAAGTATTACTATAACTAGACATGTGCGCAAGTGCTCTAAAGTGATATTGATAATGTAATGATGATGCATTCTCAGAAAAAAAAGGACAAAAGTTGACTCTGGGACGGTACCTTTTCAAAAGAAACATCTGAAAGTGTTATGTACCATAATGGTACATAAAAGGTACAAAAGTGTGCCTTTTGAAAAGGCACCGCCCCAGTGTCAGCTTTTGTACCTTTTTTTTCTTCTGAGAGTGTGACAGGACTTTTTGATGAATTCGGCTCCATCCCAACACAGGCTTTTTAGAAAATAGCTATTTAAAAAACACTGACACTGAGTGCCGAACTCCCGTCAAAACACCAAAACCTGAAGTTTTCAAGAAAAAAAATATTTCAAATTTTTCAAGCATTACATTTAGGAGCATTCTTAAGAACTTCTTATAATTTATCATATTACATACTAATATTTAAATGTATTATTTACTGTATTAATTCCGTATGCTATTAACAATTATATTTTTTATTTTCAAATACTCAAAATAGTTTTTGCTATTGAAAGTGTTCCTATTTCAGGCACAATTTAGTTTCTATATTTAATTTCTACCACTGAAAATAGTTTTCTCAAAACACCATGGCGACCAGCCAGAACCCCTTAGCAACGCTCTTGGCATGTTTGGCGTGACTGGAACAGGCGTCTTGGCGTCACTTTGACCTGTTTTCATTGCAGCTCGGAGCGTGTGGGTGTTTGACGTCACCACAGCGCAGTGAAGATCTGCCGTCTGTGACAAAGGCACAGATAATAACCCGTGTCAGGATGTATTATCTCATTCTCTAACAGGAAGTGATGTCACAGATGAAAGATCCTATGACTTGATTTCCTCTTCCGACCAGATCAGAATTTAGTGCTCTGTTAGATTTACAACACTGTCTATATATATATATATATATATACACACACACACACACACACACACACACACACACACACACACACACACACACACACACACACACACACACACACACACACACACTCAAAATCAAAAGATCAGTAACATTAAAATTTTTTAATCAATTTTAAAGAAGAATCTTCTGCTCATCAAGGCTACATTTATTTGATCAGAAATACAGAAAACAACTGTAATATTGTGAAATATTATTGCAATTTAAAATAATGGTTTTCTATTTAAATGTTTTAAAATCAAATTTATTTCTGTGATTTAAAGCTGTATTTTCAGCATCATTACTGCAGTCTTCAGTGTCACATGATCTTCAGAAATCATTCTAATATGCTGATTTATTATCGAAAAACTAATATCAGTGTTTTTTTTTTATTTTTTTATAATCTGTGATCATTTTCTCATGATTCTTTGATTAATAAAAAGTTAAAAAGAACAGTTTTTATTCAAAATAGAAATCTTTTGTAACAATATACACTACCGTTTAAAAGTCTGGGGTGAGTACTTTTTTTGTTCTTTGTTAAATTGATAAAAAGTGATAATAAAGACTTATATTGTTAAAAAAGATTTCTATTTTAAATAAATACTGTCCTTTTTAACTTTATTTATCAAAGAATCCTGAAAAAGTATCACAGGCTCCAAAAAAAAAAAAAAATGTAGCAGCACAACAGTTTCCATCATTGATAATAAATCATCATATTATAATGATTTCATGATTTTGTCTGAAGAAATAATATAAAAAAATAAACATTTTTATATATATATATATATATATATATATATATATATATATATATATATATATATATATATATATATATATCTTAAATGATTTATTGTTAATAAAATCAAATTGTACATGTTTCTAGTTCCACCAAACTCCACAATATTTGGTATATAAATTGAGTCTTTATCGAGTCCCTGTGGTGAGAACATGATTAAATTAAATATTTTTCTCCTTTTGGAGCTGTGTTGTCCCAACTTTGATTTTCCTAAATAAATTGAGAAGAATTCTCATAAAATTATAAAAATTACAAGTTCTAAAAAATTTTATCAAGTATAAATTGAGTGAATAAAATTAGTGTTTTTAGTTTTGCCAAGCTATAAAATATTTTTTTTATATATATAAATTGATAAAAAATTATATATGTTTCTAGTCTTGCCAAACTATAAAATATTTTGTAGGCTATAAATTGAGTAAAAATATTTTTTAAAACTCCTTATCCAGTAAATCATGAACAGTTGGGAACATCAGGGACCTTTTGAATACTGTTGGAGTCCGAAAGGTTGAGAAGCGGTCTTCTGTTCACTCCTTGTGTCACTGAGCTCAGCTTTGAGGACGGACCCCACAGGCTGCCGTAACCATGGGAACGGGGCTCTGTTGTGTGGGGTGCGCAGGGTGGGCCGCTGCTGAACCATCCTGTAGAGCGACCCGAATTAATCAGAGGGAATAAATTACTACATGAAAGCGCCTCGTTCCCCCGTCCATGCATATTTGAGGCTGTGCAGCTCTCTGATTTCAACAGATCTGTCTCTTCCACGCTCAAACCACATTCCTCATGATTCGATCTTGAAAATATGATTTCAGTCTGTGACAATAAAAGCAGCCTTGTTGTTGCATAGTATTGTGAAATGACACAAGTCCTATTCTGACCTCTCTTGTCAAAAGTTTCATAAGCTCTGACAAACAGCTGGAAATGCATTCGTAACTCGCTCTGATGTGTTACGCGTTAATCGGTGTGTGTGTTCATAAGGTTTGCATACATTACCATAGTATAATAAATCAGACACTACTGTTCTTCCATCAATGCACAAATACACTTTTGTACCAGGACGCCTCTATGGACTTGAAATGAAAGTTATTAATGTAACTTTTTATTGATTTTGATCACACTTTATCAGGTCCAATTCTCACTATTAACTATGGCTTTTGTCTCAATAAACTCCTAATTTGCTGCTTATTAATAGTTAGTAATGTAAAGGGATCTAAAATATGATCATGCAGAATAAGGCATTAATATGTGCTTTATAAGTATTAATAAACAGCCAATATGCTAGTAATATTCATGCTAATAAGCAACTAGTTCATAGTGAGAATTGGTCCTTAAACTAAAGTGTTAACATAATTTTTATGTAATGGATCTTTTGACCATCTGATTATTTCCCCATGGATAAAATCCAGTGCCATGCTGGTTGTTGAATGCTGTTTGGTTGACTGTTAGACAGTTGCAGAAGTATTGATCAAGAGCTTTTGTCTTGACTAGGTATCTGAAGTACTAGTGTGATCAATAGGGCCTTTCGCACTGCTTTAGTTCCAGAAATAAAAGTACAGTACTAAAGCGTAAAGCGATTGTAAGAATGGAAAGGAGGACTAAGAGTCTTCAACGACAACTGGCAGTGCTACATTTGTTACATGTGCCTGCACTTCAGCGTCTGTATATTTATCGCTGTTCGTCATACTTGCAAAATAAGTTGACACAATGTTTACAGTATGTTACACAGCGTTTTCGAACGCGTCTGGCCAATCAATGTCTGCTTACGTCACGGGTAGTACCAGTAGTGCTGGTTAGACCCTGCTCCGGAGTAGGAGCTAATTTGGTTCTCGAAAAAGGCAGTCCAGGACTAAAATCGCACCCAGTTCCTGCGGTGCGAAAACGCCCAAAAGTGGGTAGTTCCTCAATTAGTTCTGGTACTATGAAAGGCCCTAATGACCAGGCCCTTTTGAAGAAGTACTGGACTAAATAGAGTAATAATTACAGAAATAACACGCTTTAAAAGAACATAAAATATTCTAAAACATTTTATTGGGAATAAATTGAGTAAAAAATTATATACGTGTCTAGTTTTGCCAAGTTCTAAAATATTTTGTGTATAAAAATTGAGTAAAAAAACTCTAAAATATTTCATTGGGTATAAATTGAGTACAAATATTTAAAAAATTAAAATTAAAATTCTTTATAAATCATGACCAACTGGAAAAGTCATGGACCATTTGAATATTGTTGTGGACAACGAGAGTCCGAAAGGTTGAGAATGTTTGTCAAGAGAAGAGAAGAGAACATTTACATGTAAACTTCTAATTAAAAAGTGCAATGTTTATATATATATATATCTTGAAGTGTGTTAAGAGACATACTCGTGGAAGTTTCTCTTTAAGTTGGCCTTTTACTTCTTTAATATTATATTATATGCAAGTATAGTTATGTAAAAAAATATATTTGAAGATTTGAAGTGCACATTCAATACAATTAAGCACTTCTCAAAAGAAGGTATAAGTGATGTGAACTGGAAGGTTTATGTTTATGATATCCTGAACATATGGATGAAGCATGATAACCTCATCTCTGAGTTAAAACTTGGCTGTTTCTCTGTGTTTTGAGGGTATATTAGGTGTTATTCTCACACTTCCCCCCCGTTCTTCTTCAGGCTCAAGCCTTTGATGTCATAGCCATTAGTAAAGAGCCCTCCAATGACACTTCCTTACACACACACACACACACACACACACACACACACACACACACACACACACACACACACACACACACACACACACACACACACACACACACACACACACACACTCTTTTCCCCAGAGGCATTACCACCAACAGTTCCCGTCTGCCTCACCTTAACTCATAGAGTCTCTGCTCTCTTTCATCTGTGGCTACCTCACTGTTGTGATGCTGTAATTATCATCATCATAACTGCCGGCAACAGAGCTGTGAAGGAAAGGTGTGTGTACGATAAGCTCCAGTGTACGAGATCGGGAAGCCGTAATTATGACGTGATTTGAGTTTGAGCGATTTGGGATGTGAAAAAAAAAAAGTGGGCAATTTCACATTTGCTAATGAAGCATCGGTGGCAGAGGAATAAAATGAAGAGAAATCGAGAATGATGGGAAAAATAATGTAGTTTTTGTCATCTTATTAACCTGCTAAATGAACACTCCTTACAAGCTTTATTGCTTTTCTTCAGCAACAGGATGCAGAATGCACTATTGCAAATAATCTGGAAACGCTTTACTTAAAGCCTTTATGTATAATGCATTATAAAGGTATTCACAATGTACGTTGTAATGCATTATATCTTTTCATATATAATAGTTAAAATGCATTATAATATTTGAAAGTGTGTTTATCGTGTTTTAATGCATTATAAAGGTCTAAAAATGAATAGATGAGTATTATAATGTATTATATCTGTGGTTGCAGTTACTCATGAGATCATACAATGCATTATAAGGCATAGTTTAATGCATTAAAGCTAGTTTTATAATGCATTATTTATAAAGGCCTTAAGTAAAATGTTACCAGAAATTCATTGCAAATATTTTATTTTTAATGTTACAATGCATAATATTTGAAACAACCGAATAAATTCATCTAACCTTTGAGGATTCAATGTAAGTTAGTTATTTTACTTTCAGCAATGCAAAGTTTTTTCTTCAAAACAATCTCAAGAAAATAGATTAGGAAAGTTAGGAAATGAGAAGAAAGTAGCATTTGAGGTCAAGAGATTTTGCATTATTTTCAACCTACTGTAAATATAAAACCTCCTCAAAAAAACCTTGAGAAAAACCCCGTAGACTATTTCAATCATCACTTTTGTCACAAACATTTTTAACGCTTGTCTGTGCGTAAGCAAATTCATTTTTTTCTGCATTTCCAAGTAATATTGAGTGTCGAGATGGGTTTTTTTGCTCTGGCGAGGTGCTTCCCTCGGGCACCGAAGGCCAGTTTCAGAAATACCCAGCCAATTCAAAGCGTAAAGTGAAGTTTCATTTTGAATCGTCCAGTTTTGACTTCATTGTGTTAGGTCTAGCTTTACTTTCATACTTGTTTGATGTGCGAAAGGTTTCAATGCGTTTCTTTATTTACAGTCTGTTTGTTTTGCTGTTTTATTTGGTTTCTCTGTAAATGGCTTTGTCTGGTTTTAAAGTGATTGTTTTAATGTGACTGTGTTTTTGTGATTTATTTCAATTATAATGCGTTATTCAAAGCTTACTTGTGTCGGATTCCTCCAAACCACAGGACAAACAGTCACAGAGTTGTTTTGGATAGGATTGGGACACTTGTGGCTCTGTGTGTAGCTCTTTGTCTTCGTGTCGTCTCGTACACTGTAAACAAGACGGTTTCTCAAAGTCTAGAGTTATTGCTTCGAAGTGTCACGCTGTAATGAATAAGCTTTTCTTTGTTTGTTGGCACTTTATCAGTCATATGGTTTTAGCAAGCCAAGTTTTATTAAATTATTTTTAAGAGTGCATAATTGAAGCCATTATATCTTCATTTCTGTTGGATGGAGATGGACTTTATCACACAGACAGAACCATGTTGTTGCTGCCTATAAATTTTTTATATTTTTTTTAAATAAATGAATACATTGAATATTGGTGTATGCGTTTACCTACTTAACCATATATAAACATAGATAAAATGAAATATTATTGCAATTTAAAATACCATTTTTCTATTTGAATATACTTCAAACTATAATTTATTTCTGTGATGCGCAGCTGTATTTTCAGCATCATGACTCCTGTTTTCAGTGTCGCATGATCTTCAGAAATCATTCTAATATGATGATTTATTATCAATGATGGAAACTGCTGAATATTTTTTGGAGCCTGTGATACTTCTTTCAGGATTCTTTGATGAATAAATGTTAAAAAGAACAGCATTTATTATATATAATCCTTTTCTAACAATATAAGTCTTTACTCTTTACTATCACTTTTTATTAATTAAACACATTCTTGTTGAATAAAAGTATAAAAAAAAAATGTACTGACCTCAAGCTTATGAAAGATGGTGTATATGGTTACAAATGTACTACTTAACCATATTTTGGGAACACATTTGTACCAAGAATTTGCTAAACTTGACAAAACCTCCTTTTGTGGACCTCCTCATTCATAAAAGCAGTGTAAAAATAAATACAGTTTTTTATTATTGTAAAGATGTAAAATGTTTTCTGTTAGGGTGTGGGTTAGGTCAGTGTTTCTTTATTCAGTTCTGATAAATACAAAAAAATCCCACAGCACACCACTAAGGTTATAAAGTTTATTGTAGCTCTATGGGAGCTCAGATGTTCTTGTTGTTTAATACACTTGGCCGAAATCTCTTGATATAAAAGATGAAGTGCTATGCACAGGATACTTAAAACGTACAAAAGTACATTGGTTACAACTAGACGGCAAAAGACTCTTCTCCGCTCTTCAAACACACACACACAAAAAAAGCATTAGATAGAAAATTGATGAATTGCTTTGTTCATCTTTTGTAATAAAAGCATGTGCTAAATGCATAAGTGAATGGAGATTTTTTGGAGGATGTTTTGGCTTTTAGATACTTTCCAGAAGTTGCAGGCAGGCACATTTTTCTACAAGTCTAGCAGTACGCCTGAGCAGTTATGAGATGAAGCCAGAGGTCTTGGTCTCTTCATCAGTGCTTGTCGGACACATGCGTTTGTTGACGGAGGGGGCCGGCGGCTGGGGGTTGAGTGTGTTTAAACGTGCCTCTGTTGTTATGTCTGCCTTTCCTTTGAAGTTCCTCAAACCTCCAGCTAAGTGGCACTCATTTTCCCCATCTCACAGATCTGGCAGAATTATTTCCAGATTGTAGCGCGGTGCAACAGTAACGTAGCTTCAGCAGCATCACAATAACGTCTTGTCAGATTTTAGACTCTTCAAGGATGCGCTAAGAAGCCACGAAATGAAATTGACCTCGATTCTAATAAGAGCATGCACATTTACCCTCAAGACAACAGGAATAGATACATAGCCTTTAAAGACCACTGTGGAAATTTTGCTTATCTCACTTTCACTCAGTCAGGAAATGGAGTTTTTTCTCAGTTACAGTAATCTGAAGCGCAGACGAGCGCCACTCGCTGTTTCTCCACAGTTTGAGGATCAAAAAAAAAAAACATTTTTGAAGTGTTTATCCTTCATTTATGTGTCTAGTGTCTTAAAGAAAGAGTAAAAGAGATGCTTGTGAAGACTTGTGTAACTCACCATCCTTCATGCAGATGGTGGGTGGAATGGCATCCTCTAATGTGGTGATGCACCAAAATTTCAGATGAATTGACGGAAACTGTGATGTTTAATTAGTGCTTCTCCAATGGAGTGTGTCAGTGTCTGTTTCCTGGATAAACTACAGCAGGTTAAACGTGTCAGCTGTGTGACGCTAGTGCTGGATGAACAATACTGTTTCTGGGTTTTAAAGGCACAGAAATGAAAATTGTCATCATTTATTGACCCTCACGTTGTTCCAAAGATGTAGTTTCTTTTATCTTTATCTGAACACAAAAGAAGATATTTTGAATAATGTTGGTAACCAAACGGTTGCTGGTAGCCATTGACTTCCATAGTATGTTTTCCATACTATATAAGTCAATGGGGACCAGCTGAACAACAAAAAGAAACTCATAAATGTTTGAAACAACTTGAGAGTGAGTAAATGATGACAGTTTTCATTTTTTGGTCAACTGCTCCTTTAATTGATCTTCATTTTGATGAAACTTTATAGATTCCCAAATAAAAGACTCCCAAGAATCAGTCTTTTAGTCTGTCCTGTTTTCAGTTGATGTGTGAATAAAACGTCACTAAACATGATTTGTAGTCTTCCTGCCATCCAATAATCGCAGTCAGATTTATGCTTATGTTGAAATAAACAGTACAGCTAAGTATCATGTCTCATGCAATCGCCCAATCATTGTTTCAACCACAGAAAAACATCAATAAAACAGCTTATAAACAATAATGTCATGTAACGTCACATTATCTCAAAAAGCCATTCAGTGTCTATAAACTTGCTAATTAACTAGAAATAAATAACTCCAGAGAAGAGCATTTTGCAATATATATGCATTATATTTTTTTATTTAACCTGTTTTTATTTCTGCAATTATTAGAGCCACAGTGTTTATATTACAACAATAAATCAGAGCAGAAACAATTATATCATTAAAGAGTGACTAATGTACAATTTCAGATTTACAATTTAGTATTTTTATTAAATGCATTTTTAATAAATAAGTCATTTTTAGGAGGGGGCTGATCCTTAAAACTTAAACAGTTTTTAGATGCATAAGCGTTCTGATGTACAATGCAGAAAGACTTCTGTAGGTTTGTCGGTGGCTAATCAAATGTAAGCAAATGAGTGCTCTTTGGAGAACATGATTATCAGGTTTAATTCCTGTAGCTGATGAAATACTGACAAAGTATGAAATGGAATTTGAACCTTCTTCTGTTTTAGGATGTTCACAAACATAGTATGTTGGGTGTTATGGTTATGTTTTTCTATTGGGTTGATTTCCTAAAAATACTTCCTCCAGGCATTATCATAGAGACCAAAGGTTCATCTGATTCAGCGTTCTTGACCACATCAATGGCAACATAAAGCCTGTAAAACGATGGCACCCCATTCAGACGCGTCAAACACATCAGTGCTCAAACAGGAGATTAAAGACCTAACACTCTCTCGCTTGCTTCCAAAACGTCCTCTAATTTCCGCTTCAAAAAAGCACTTAGATTTTTAAAGCAAAGAATACATTAGACGGGGCAGTGTTTGAGACCGGAGGAGCCCAGGGGTCGTCGTGTCCATCAGTGGTCAGTATTAAAGGACCGATCCCTCAGAACAAGTCATGCCTGCATTGTCGTCCAGAGAAATGCCGGATAAAAGGAAAGAACCACATGCAAATAGATTTTGTGCTCTGATATATAATAGCCATGTTTTGTTTGATGCGATATGAACGCTGGACTCATTGTAGTGAATTCATTTCGTTTGGGAAAAACGTTGTGTTAAAATGTTTTTAAAAAGCAAGATTTCTTTTAGTCTCTTCAAGATGCATTGCAGCACAAATTTTGCTAGAAGAAATATGAGCCAAAAATATAGTACAGTGTGTGTATGTTTAGGAAATCAGTTCTTTGGTGGATCGAGATGTGCAGAGTTAAAGTCCTCAGTCGCTATAATGAGATCAGGGTTGAAAGGAAACAAGGGCTTTTGGCAAAAATGACACCTATATGAACAAAAATGCCCCCAACTTCAAGATAGAGTGAAAAAATGAATGAAAGTGTTGAATGCAGCATTACATTTAGATCTGCTTGTGCTGCATTAAATTAGTTTTTGCGAGAGTGCAGAACGCATGCTGAACTGAAGTCATTCAGTAATTGGGAACGTTCTTTGCTTGTTTTATCCGCAGTTTTATGGGAATTTAGCAGAAGAGTTACACTTTTTGTTCTTAAAGTGTTAAAACAAAACATTGTTTGCTGTTATTTACAAAATGCACTAAAAAGTAGATGGGTGATTTTTTTTGTATGACTAAAAAGTGCAAAAAGGTATCAGTTTTATTTTGTAGATTGAAAACCTTTACACAAACTGGCCATAGAAAATGCTACTGGTCTTGAATATTTAAATGACAGGATACGACATAGTCTGAAAAAATAAGCCAGATGATTATTTAATCCCTGGGTTTGATTGCAGGTGTTTAATGGCGAGCACCCATTATACAGAAAGGAGAAAATGGACTTTGCACATAAATGTGGCCACACGTGGCAAATCTGTCAAGTTCTGTAGGAAACGCATGAAAGTCTCTCTCACATGTGCACGCACTCAGATGAAAAGACGGCTGTATGAAAGGCACAGCAGTTAGAAGTTTGGCCAAGAAATGCAGCTACTTCCAGCCATGCAACCGCCATGACACATCATGCCAAACAACATGCTGTTAGCATTAGCAAACTGGATTTCTCTTGAGTTATTGAAGGCCATTTGTAAACGAAGACATGAAAGCAAACAAGCTCTTGTGCTGCTGGCCTTGATCATCAAAGGCGTATCGATCAAATAGCTCCTTCCCATTGATTCCTTCAGCAAATGTATTCAACATCTGACACACTCACACTCCGCCTTTCAATCATCCAACTGACCAGTTTCTTATTGTGTGTGTGTGTGTGTGTGTGTGTTTCTTGCAGTCCAACAAAGTGTCGGTGGTCCAGCAGGGGATGCATCCTCTGACGCCGCTGCTGCCCTATGATCACTTCAACCCCAGTCCTCCACACATTCCCACAGACGTCAGCCAGAAACCAGGTAACACATGATCAAACTCGTGGTTTTGCTCCAGAATCACACTGAAGGAGCTGCATTCGCCAACACACACACACCAGTGTTGTTACTTTGTCATGATGTCCTTCCAGTTGCTGCAGTTTGTCAGTGGAACACACAAAAAGGTGTTTTTCAAGAAACATTGCAGTACGGTTTATAGTGAGCACATCAGTCTAGCTCCAAAAAGGACGAGAAGAAAACTGCAAAAATGCCATTATAAATAATGCCAAACTGATATACTATTTTACACACACACACACACACACACACACACACACACACACACACACACACACACACACACACACACACACACACACACACTAACACACACACACACACACACACAAATGGGGACATTACATAGACTTCTGTTGTTTTAATATACAGATAGTTATACACTTTTTTACCTAAACCCACCCCTACCCCTTACAGAAAACATTCAGCATTTTTACAATTTAAAAAAAAGTACTTTGTTTACCTTTTTTTATACCAGTTTTATAAATGAGGACGTCCCCAAATAGAGGTTTTTGGAGATTTTGTCAGGTTTTGCTCATTTTTGGGTACAAATTTGTCCCCAAATTATGATTAAGTAGGTACACACACACACACACACACACACAAACAAAAAAACAAAAAATAAAAAAAAAACAAAAAGATTCCACCAAATCAGCTTTTTTTTGTAAAATGGCACAGCTTCTTAAATATCTGAATGTACACTCTTAACATCAGTCAATCAAGCATTATATTATGATAATATGATAATTAATCACCATTTAATGATAGAACTAGTGATTAGAACTAACTCATATTTGTCATTTTAACTGAACTTAGGACTGGTGGTTGACTGGTGCTTAAGATATTGTTGGTGATAGAAAATAGTAATTATTGGTACTAATACTACTAGTACTAACTGCTGGGTTCATGAATATTAATCACGTTGTCTGCGTTCGCTCGAACTGATTTGCTGAAATCAAAACGGGGTCAGTAATAGATGAGCACCAGCCAATGAGATTACCGCTTGTGCATTAGCTCCGCCCACTACAAGAGAAACTGGCAGCATCATCTGCTTGTTCTTAAAAGCTGAATAATTCTTAATGAACTTTGTTATTTTGATGGGAATATGCAACAGAGTATTGTTTACATGTAGCACGTCAATTCTGCATGGTATGTAAGGCTCTCTCGCTCTCTCTCTCTCTCTTTTTGCATGTGTGAGAAACACAGCGCTCTCAGCAAAGCAACGGGGCGAGTCGTGCTCCTTCACACTAGAGTTTAAATATATCTGTGCTAAACTTATACCAAGCCTCCAACTCACACACTGGCCAGTAAAATCTAAGTATTTATTAGCCAATGGCTAGCGATAGACATTATTAAGTCTCCCAGAGGGAAGATTTAGTCGCATTGTAGAGGGTTGTGATTAATTAATCAAATTAACCGCACATCAATTTTGGCTGAGAAAAGTGTTAAAGATTGGGTAGACGATTGCAGAGAGGCTAGCAATAGCAAGCTAGCGTTAATAGCATAAGATCTCACCCTCCCTGCAAATTACTCTCCGAAACACACGACCGTGCACAAGCAGAGACTTTCAATCAACTTACACAATGTGTATCAAGTTAGAGACTTTCAATCTGCATAACAAAAAATGTTTTTGAACCGAATCACCTACGCTGCTTTTAAATAGACATTACAAAAAGTAGCTTTAGAAAGACATATTTTGATTCAGATTTGCGTAAATAATGATAACAAATGCATAAGTGGTTTGGGCATTAAAAAACAGAATATTGAGAAATTAAATGCAACTAAAACCGCCAGTAGGTGGCAGTAACTCTCATCAACTAATAAATGAATCTTTCAAGAATCAAGAATGAAACAAGTGACTGGCTGCATTCGAAATCGCATACTTCCCTACTATATAGTAGACGAAAAACAGTATGTGACAAAAGAAGTTATGTCCGAATTCACAGTGCTCATGAAAGAGTAGTCAAAAAAACAGATTTGTGAATAGCAGTGTAGTGAAGCGACTGACGCTGGTAGGTCATGTGATAATGACAACATTGCGAATGTAGATAGAGAGATAATTTTATTTGTCTTCAGAGATTCATTTTCAAGAAGGTGCATATATAACACCAAGACAGCTAATCACAGTACAATCAAAAACAGTCACATCACATCAAAACACAAACGCATAAGCGTAAGACGATGGTTGATTTCCTATGTGTTTAAAACACGTTTAGCTGTAGGAACAAAACTCTTCCTACACATAGGTGATCTATACTTACGGTCAGATGGAAGGAGAATAAAATACAGATGGAGGGATCATTCAGGAGGAGGAATACCAATAATTGCATCCATACTACACACTATATAGAACATACTTTTTTAGCAGTCGCAAATTAATTACTTGTTCAAAATAAGTACCTGGTCGTGACAATATGCAGTTTGGACGCAGCCTCTGTCTTTATGAATCATTGACTCACTCAATTTGTTCAAACGGCTGATTCACTCAAGAAGAAAGCAAGTGAGTGTCATTGTGAATGAGTCACTGAATCATTGGCTCACTTGATTCAGTCAGAAACAAGGATTCATTCTGTAACGAATCACCACTGTGCTGTACACACAACAGTTCTGCTGTGGCTTAGATTGGAACCATTTTTGTTTGTCAAACTGAGCAAAAACAGACATTGCTGACAATACTGTGTCTAAAATGTAACATATTATGTTTATTGAACTGTTGTATTAAATCAATATCACATTTGAAATTGTGCAGATGTTCAGGAAATTGCAGCGCTAAACTATATCATATGATTTAAATATAAGAGGGGCATTTTTAACCTCATGTCTTGAATTTTAGGGCATATAACCGCATTCTCATAAGCTTCGCATCACGCTCATCAGACACTGCATCAGTGTAAGATGACGTACAGATGTGGGCGGTATTTTTTCCAGTATTAATCACACCAGATTAACAGCCCTAATTATAAAAGTCTGCACCATATTCTTCTGAAGTCTTATGATGCTTTGTGTGAGGAACAGACCTGGATCTCAGTCACCGTTCACTGATAATCTTCCCCTCCGCTGAAGCTCAAACCCGCTGAAGCGTCTTCTACTTTTGTGCCTTTTTTTTGACTTTTTTGTTTTTGTCTCGACAGCTGTGCTTAATACAGCAAGGGCTCCTTAAAGTAAAAATCTTTTGCGTTTTGTGAGTGATGGCAGTGTTCAGTTGTGGATGAATGATTCCTTTAATTCAGCAACTGTACAGTAAACAACCTACAATTAGTAGACTATACTTAGATATTTCATGTCATGTTTGATACAGAGCTTTCTAAGGCCTCTAAAAAATCTAAACTTTGCTAAAAAAGTGATCGATAATTTCTAAGTAAAAGGCCTTTTAGTGTAATTGCACAAACATCCACCTTCAGCTTGTGCATCTTTTTGTATTTTTTTTTAGAGTAAACATAAGAATGACTTTGATGTTGTTAGTAATATTTCAAGATGAACATGTATCAAAGCAAACTTCACTTATCCAGATATCATTTTTTAGAAAAATCAGTGAGTCTCAAATATGATCATCAGGCTTTTGAGGAACGTTTATTTGTTCATCTCTCAAATATCATTGAATTGCATTGCTTTATATGTTTTGATCATCAAACTAAGCATTGAATATCATCTTACAAAGGAGATATAGAGTGAAGGCAGATAATTATATCATTTTAATGTATCCGCTACACTGTTATCAACATTACAAGCATCAGAATTTCATCACTTTTTAGCCATTTAATTATCAGCATCTGCACCACGTTGCATTATTATTTTTTTTTCTCAGTTTGAGTTTCTAAATAAAACTAAGCAATTTTTTTTTCTTCTATATTCTCACACTATAGCCATAAACGCCTGATGTATCAAATATGATGCTCAAAAGCACATAAGCAAACCTGACCTTGTTTGTTGGATGACTAGTCGTCTAGCCAAGTGTTATTATGACCCATCCTTACTACAGTAATGAGTGCATTCCTCCTTCTTAATAACTTTGAAATTGATTGTTGATGAAGTAAATCGAGTAGAATGACAGATGCTTGCACATTTCCCAGTAGCTGTAGTTAAAGGCCTGTTTTTTTGCTGGCACTTGGGATGGACTCTGGTCAGACACCTGTGCTCATGTTGTTCTCTTCATTGTGTGTAAATCAGTGAACTGTGCCAAACTCAACCACCGTGACCCGACGCGGGTCTGAAATGTGTCACGGCTGTACGTCCAGGTAAAGTACACAGAGGAGGCTCAAACACTGAACGTTTGAACCTCTGAGGCTTACTGTATGTGAAGGGTTTATGTTTTACTGTACTCTGTTTGATATCTTGATGGAGTTTTCTCTGCCTTTGCGGTCCAGTCATCTCAGGCATCGGTTTAATCGCTTTCACTTTCACGCAGTGGAACGTGTCTTATATTGAAAGACACGTTTTAAAGGCAGCCCGTTTGCCGTTCATGTTTTCTATCAAGAATTGCTCATTTTATCTACTGTCTGTAGTGCTGGGAATGTTTCGATGGCTTTTTGAAAATGAGGTTATTATAAGAAATGTTAACTTGCAGTCATAACCAATAACTGGGGTTGGAAAGAAATTCATATACAGTATTTGTCGAAAGTTTGGAAACATTACCATTTGTAAATGAAGTCTGAAGTATTATTACTGTTTTCTATTTGAATGTATTGTAAATTCTAACACAGAATATTAAAACTGCTTTTAACATTGATAATAATAAGTACAATGATTAATAACTGAGTACCAATTATAATTAAGCAGCAAATCAGCATATTAGAATCATTTCTGAAGATCATGTGACACTGAAAACTGGAGTAATGATGCTGAAAATACAGCTGCAGATCACAGAAATATACATTCATGTATTAAACATTTATTTAAAATTATATATATATATATATAGTTTTTAAAAAAAAAATAATAATGTTTTACTGTATTTTTGTGCACATGAATGTAGCCTTGGTGAGCAGAAAATATTAATAAAATTTAATAAATGTGATAAAAATATAAAAAATCGTAATGTTTCCAGTACTGTAACTTCTGTGCACCTTTAAAAAATAAAATTTTTTAGCATAAATTTCCCATTCATTTGATATGGAGTATTTCTAGAATTATATAAAATTTTAATTATATGCAAATAAAAGAATATATATATATATTGAGCTGTAAAGTGACTTTTCGTAATGTCTATACAGTGTTTAAATCATCTGCTACAATAATCAGTCTCCGTATATACAATTATTTATGGTTAATTTGCTCAGCAAAGTAAATCATTAAATTGAATTTTAATTACACTAATGAGAAAAAGATCTTCTGTAAGAAGTCTGTCGGTTTAAAAAAATTATGATGTTAAAAATTGTGAAATGAAGACATCGAATCGTTTGCAAAAATATCTATAAAACACGTTTAGTTAAGAGATTCAGACTTTAACGGTCTCTGGCTTTTGTCTTGATGTTTTGCAGTGAAGCGAGAGCTGCAGGTTCTCAGGTAGAGCCGATTGACTCAGTCACATTCCAGCACGGCAGATTTATTGAGGGTTCGCTTCACAAACAGGCCCAGAGCAAATGCAAATTATAGTCATCACGCAGCATTCTTCAGCAAACACAGGTTGCTCGGGGTCGCTCTTAACTGTGGGGTGCTGCTGACAAATGACTTCCTGTAGAAAAGCACAGTGACGCTGCTGCTTTGTTGTTCTCACAATTATAAAATCATTCTTACTCTCAAATATGAAGCTGCCCGTAAGAAAACCTAGAGGGCATTAAGTCCTGACCTCTGTAATCTGGTCTGCGTCTCCTCTAAAGTTTTAGAAGACGTCTCAACAATGTCTCAAAGTGTGCTCAGATTTGCCAAAATCCCATCAAAGGTCAGAGATCTCAATATGAGCGGCTCTCCAGCTCCGTACTCCTACTGTATGAAAGCTACTGACTCATCTAGCTGTCATTTCCATTTCTAATAAGGCATTTTTGGAGAAACATCTGTTGATGCTTAAATTAATCATAACTGAAAGTGTACTGAAGATATGAAAGAACAGACTTTGAGAGACCTGTGCTGCTTCTCAAGGCTCTTTACTGTACTGTGTTGTGCAACTAAAATCACCCAAGAGTAGGACTCTGTGATTTTCCATGATGCAGAGTCCCAGTCATAAACATGAAATTTAGAGTATAGTGCAGAATGTGACAGAGTTTCTCATCTGCGCCTGGATATATGAGGACGTGAGCACATGAACTTCATCTCCAGAGCTGCTCTGTATGCAGCTTTAAACGGCTTCATCTGAGAAAAAACTCAGAGCGCTTTACAACAACCCGCCAAAATAAAAGTCAAAGAAATTATGATAGAAATACTTTACTATACATGCATACCAAAATCCAAGGAATTGTTGCATTTTCATTTGATTGCATTTTAAAATGTTAATTAATTTTTTTATGTTTTATACATTTATTTGATTACCACTGTTTTTGATAATAAATGTGTATCAAATAATTAAATTATTATTTGACAACAGAATTTCTAAAAAAAAAAGAAAAAAAAAATTAACATTTCATATGGCCCTATTTTTGTAAATAATAAAAATAAGAATTTGTTAAAATGTTATTAAAGTTTTTGTTTTTTTAAATCAATTGATTAGACATGCTTTTTTTTATTAATTTGATTAATTAAACCATTAAACATGTATTTAGTTGAAGAGTATTTAGAAAAAAATAAAATTACATTAGGCAGTTACAGTATTTTCATTAGGCTTATTATTAAATAATTATTAATATTTATTAAATATTAAAATAGAATAAAATAAATATTATTCTGTTTTAAATAATTGCTGTTCATTTGAACTTTTTATTCATTAAAGAATCCTGAAAAAAAAAAAACGCATCACAGTTTCCAAACAAATATTAAGCAGCACAACTGATAATAAATAGAATGATTTCTGAAGATCACGTGACACTGAAGCCTGGAGTAATGATGCTGAAAATACAGCTTTGTATCACAGAAATAAATTACATTTTAAAGTATATTAAAATATAAAACCGTTATTTTAAATTGCAATAATATATTGACAATATTACAGTTTATTTTCTGTATTTTAATCAAATAAATGCAGCATGAGAAGAAGAGACTTCTTTAAAAAACATTAACAATCTTAGTGATTTCAAACTTTTGAACAGCAGTATATGTATGTATATAGTCATTGAATGTCACACATTTCTCATTTCTTCATCATTCTCTTGCGAGCTCCATGTGAAGCATCACACTCAATAACAGTAACCGCGGGAAAAGATGCTGGTCTCTTTCTCTCTGGCCGTCTGGTCAGGGGTCGAGGCGTTTGATCTTTGAGACGAGGCTGGTGTAATGGCAGGTTCCAAGCGTGTTAATAACGGCCGTTCTCCTCTCGCTGTCTTGCAGGTGTTCACAGGCATCAGTCGCAGGAAATCTCCGGTTTCTACCAGCTGCCTCAAGGCCAGATCACTCCGTCCATGAACTGGTAAGACTGAGACATCTGCACTCCCTTCAGCTTTGTTTGGAACTATTTTCATTGGCAAAACAGAAAAAACAGACAGTACTGGGTCTATAATGTAACTGATGTATAAAACCGTTGTATAAAATCAATACAACATTGCGATCACGCTCTTGTGCTGATATTCAGGAAAACAGCACTGATGCGTGTGATATTGCTAAACTGTATAATATCTTATGAATATGAAAAACAAAACCCATTCAGGGATAATTTTAGCTTTCATACTTGAATTACGTGGTTCATTCTAATAGGCTTCATCACGCAGTCAATGCTTTTGGACTCTCAAGACGTGTTTTTGTTTGTTTTTTGCAAAGTGAGTGAATCGATAATATCAGCTTGCATATGGTTCAAAAAACTATCACTGATGATAAATACCGCACACCCCTAACGGTAGTTAGGATAGCAATACGAACACAGACTTATCAGCTTATAAAAGGGAGGAGATTTTGTTATGGATGGCAAATGATGTGAATGTTTGAGACATTTTGGGCCGCTGTATGTTTAGATGCGTAGAAACGTACTGGAACGCAATAAAAAAGCGTAATGTAATGACTACACATAATGTAATAAATGTTATTATTTAATATAATTGAATTTTATATAATTATAATTTAAATATAATTTAATATAATGATCAAAATGCACTCATCTTCCCCAGAATTGAGCTCATATTGTAATTTCCCACAACATAATAGGTAGAAATTTATAATATATTCATAGTTCGTAATGGTATAGCAGCACATAATATACTGTATAAATGAAACAATGTTTACAATATATAAATTCTCTCTCAATATAATTTGTTCTGTGATTTTATGACCTGTGACATCAATTTGTCATTTATTATACCCGTATTGGTTTATTTACTGTTGTTTTTTAAAAATTACCGAAATTTAATTAAAATATGTATTATTTTAAGTGTTTAAGTATTTAAGTATTTAACTGTTTAGTAAGTAGTTTAAGACAAGATTTAGATTTTTTACAAATGTTATTTCATTAAAAAGGTAATTATTAAATTTGACTGTTTTTGCTGCACTCATAATATATTTCCCGCAATGTAATTTTTTTTTTTTAGATTACATTTTGAACATTTTATTTATTATTACTTATTATTTTACATGATGTGCAGTTATTACATTGTTTAGTGCTGATATGAATGTCTCTGGTGTATTGTGTGTGATTCAGTGGCGAGCTGATTTGGAGAATCTGGATGTATGTTCAGAGACATTGAGCGGATGTTGTTTGAGTGTCAGATTGATCGGACAGATGTTTTCATCATACAGTGTGGTGGAGGATATATATATATTCGCTCAGTATGTGTGTGGATCTGAGGATTGAACCCGTGTGTTGGTGTTGCTCTGTTAACCGTTACCTGACGTCTGTCATGGCCCGAGAAAACAAGCTGTCACCTGGAAACGAGTGTCGTTTGTGAGATTCTTATAATTAGGCTTTTTGAAGGGAGGGTTGTAATGGTCTTCTTTTTTTTTGTTTTTTTTGGAGGAATTAAATAATGGATTCAAGGGGGAATAATAAAAAAATTAATAAAATAAAATATGCACACATTTAGACCTAAAAACAACAAACGTCAAGCATCAAGAGTAAAAAAAAATTAACTTAATGTGATTCATATCAGATAAACTCAATGTGTTTTAAAAACTTAATAACTGGGTTTATGTATTTATTTGCAATGACTCAAACTAGTTTCAGTCTCATACATTTAACGACTTAAATATCGCTTGTTCCACAGCTAGCCATATTTTAACCACTTCTATACTTTTTACTTGAATACATTTCACAACGAACAGATTGATTCTGGTTTGAATAAATGCATTTTGAAAATCGGATCATTTAAATAAAATCAAACCTATGTAAATAGAAAACAAAAAACGCAACAACCATTTTATCCAAGTAAATAAAAATTGTCTGTACAATTCCAATACATAAATCCTAAATTTAGGGTTATATATATATATAGTTTGTTTTGTTAGGGGGTGTTTGTCCCGCTCAAATCCTTTTTTAACTATAATATATATATATATTAATAAAAATAAAAAAAAGTATAATATTAATAACTACAAAATATTTATAAATAAATTTTTATTTAAATTTTACTTAGATTATTTTGTGCATCACGTTAAACTAAATTATATATATGTAATAAAGGTATTAATTTTTAAATATATATTTACATATTTTAAATTGTAGTTTTAGTTAACTATAGTTACAGCTCTGCTTGATCAAATTTCAAGATTCTAGTGTTAAAGTTGAGCGTGTGCGTCGCTCTGCAGCGCTAGAATGGTTTTCAGAGAGGTTTCCTGCCTCCATTGGTCAGACAAACAGTTAGTCCCGCCCCAAACGCATTCAGAGTTTGTAAGCAGTGCAGCCTTCAGGAAATCTTCCTGGTGAACCCGCCGGAGGCTCTAACTCTGTCCCCCGACCCGCAGGCCCAATCAGCCTGTCTATCCTCTGCCCTCCTGCGGCTTCAGACAGTCCTTCTCCTCCGGCCTCCAGAGCAGCTCCTCCTTCCCCAGGTACAGTACCAGACCTCACCTGTGCTTCCGCCGACCGCATCGCGACGCTTCAGCCGTATGTGTGTCGCCGCTGAGCTCAGAACCACAGAACAGCCTGTTATAGGCCCGAACTACAGCTAAACTGAGCCACGCTTACAGGAACGTTCCGGGTTCAGCTCTGATTCACCTTTATTCAGCTAAAACATGTCTAATCAGAATCCATCCTGCTTTAAAGAGCTTGAGCGTTTAAAGTTTCAGACAACAAAATTGCAGTGCACTTGTAATAAACAGAGTGTTATTGTGATGTTGGTTGTTCTAGCTATCATTATTTGTGTGTACAGGCCTTATGTAAAAGCATTTTCCCCCCCGTTTTTCAACTAAGAGATGAAACAAATGCTTTCAGCAGAGCTTGAGTTGAATGAACCCAGAACGTTCCTTTAATTAAGGTTACGAGAAGATCATGCTATACTGTGAATGCTGGCACAGCAAATACACATTAAATGGCATCCTTACATTTGAAGATCTAGTGGTGGTGTTTACTAAGGAATATGGGGTGTTATAGGTCAATTTGACATGCATTCGATTAACTTATTTCTTTTTGAATTTCTTTCTTATCTAGAGTCATGATTGTACATGCAAAGTTTCCACCCATAGGTATGTTTTGGAAAGCCCTGGACACATTTTGGTGACTGATTGTGTTGGGGGTCAGATCAGCCCCCTTTTGGTTTCCATGCACTTTGATAGATTTCAAATCAGAAGTTTGTATAGCAGCAGACATTCAGGTAAAAACACAGAAAACCTTTATTGTGGCGTCTCTAAGACTAAATATGAACTGGACTCCGAGACTCGATGTTTACTTCAAATTGCAAACGTCTGGGAAAATCCACTGTTTCTTCATCTAGTTGAAGTTTCTATTGTGAAAATGTTCTTAGTTAATAGTCTGTTACAGCACTGAAAATAAGTGTGAGAAACCTATTTTACCATCACAAGAGTATGAGAACAAGACATAAAAAACGCTATATTCAATTTTGGATACTATTTAAACTTGCAGTGACACTGAGCTTGCAGTGTTTCGTAAATGCATTTTTTTTGTTTGTTCGTCTTTGGAACACAATTTAAGATATTTTGGATGAAAACCTGGAGGAATGTGACTATCCCATAGACTGCCAAATAAATAACAGTGTCAAGGTCCATAAAAGTATGAAAGTCATCATCAGAATACTCCATCTGCCATCAGACGTGCAATCTGGGTTATATGAAGTGACGGGAACACTTTTTGTAAGCAAAGAAAACAAAAATAACGATAATTCCTTTGTCAACAGTCTCCTCTGTGTCTCTCATTATATCACCGTATGCTGTGTATGCTCTTCTGTATCATCCGCACCACAAGGATGCGCTGTTTCTACGTGTATTTAGCTTTGATTTGAAAGAAAACAGTTATTTTTGTTTTCTTCGCTTACAAAAGGTGTCCCCGTCGCTTCATATAACCCAGATTGCACATCTGATGGCAGATGGAGTATTCTGACGACGACTTTCATACCTTTTATGGACCTTGACACTGTTATTTATTTGGCAGTCTATGGGACAGTCACAAGCCTCCTGCTTTTCATCCAAAATATTTTAAATTGTGTTCCGAAGACGAACGAAACTTTTATGGGTTTGGAACGACATGGGGGTAAGTGATTAATGACAAAATTTTCATTTTGGGATGGAATATCCCTTTAAGTCTTTAATATGACTTTGTGTCAGTTTATTACATACTTACTGAATAAAAGTATTAATTAAAAAAAAAAAGAAAGAAAATTTACTGACCCCAAACATTTGAACTGTAGTGTAAATTGTAACAAAAGATTTATACTTTGAATAAACGCTGTTTTTTTTAAATAATTGAATCCTGAAATCCTGTCAGATTTTCCAAACAAATATTAAGCAGTAAAACAATGTTTCCAACATTGATAATAAATCAGAATATTAGAATGATTTCTGAAGATCATGTGACATTGAAGACTGCAGTAATGATGCTGAAAATTTAGCTTTGATCACAGAAATAAATTACATTTTAAAGTATATTAAAATAGAAACCCATTATTTAAAATTGTAGTAATGTTTAACAATATTACAGTTTTTTTCTGTATTTTTGATCAAATAAATGCAGCCTTGATGAGCAGAAGAGACTTCTTTAAAAAAAAAAAAAAAAAAACATTAAAAATCTTACTGATCCCAAACAGCTGTTCACACATACACACACACTGCCATTCAAAACTTTATATATAAGTCTCTGACAAGCTGCAACAGAGATTTAATTGTTGCACGACTAGTGTTTTTTGTAGTGTTGATTTTTGTCAAATTGCATGGAAACCAATGGGGCTCATTTTGACACAAACATCACACCCACATCACAACAGGAAGGTTAATAGTTGGTCTCTGTGGAAATAGACAGTTACTCTGAACAATCAGAAGAGGCGTTTATAGCCCCCAGGTCCCTGTGCCATCCATCCGCTCTTCTCGCGTGTTTTTCAAGCCGTTTGTTCGGGCAGCTCAGTCTCAAAGTGGATTCAGTGAAGCAATGGTTCCTCTCCCGCTCAAAGACGCCAGCTTGGCACGAACCCATCGCTGTGGTTTTTCCCATCAGACGTCAACTCTGTGATCAAATCCTTCCTTTGTAACCCAAAACCCGAATTAGATGAACAAATCATGTTAATATGCTTACATGCAGTAATAAATCCAAGCTGTGGAAATGGTTTTATTCGGATGTCAGCAGACTGCGCACATCTTTGTTTAATTCTTCTCGTGTCAAGGGCACAAATCCGAAACAGAGTCTTGAGCTCCGAGTGTGTCGGGACGCTTTGTTGAGCTCCTCCAGTCGGCTCTCTGCTGTCCTTTCCCATCAGGATTGTAGAGTCGGCTTTGAAATGAGATTGAAGAGTTTTTCTTGAATGCTTCAGATGGCGTGCTTGTTTTCCCTCGGGCAGGACGAGGTTCTGTGTGTGTTGCAGTACATGCTTGCGGCGCTTCAGTGGTGCAGATAGAGCGCCGGCTGCTGGTCACATGACGCATTGATGCTTCATTAAGAGGGAACTCAAACCAACACTTTTATTTTGTCAATGCAAAGTCTTTTCTAATGCATTATGTGTTTACTCTGATGTGTTGGTGAGTTCCCTTTTAATACAGACAGAGCTTGAAAATCTTACTGTGTGGGCTGAAATAACTGATGTTCATGCATGTGTGTGTGTGTGTGTGTGTGTGTGTAGGTTCTCTCATTCTCTGATGCTTCAGCCCGGCATGCACCCTACAGGCATCCCACACCCCGCGATAGTGCCTCCCTCCGGCAAACAGGAGCACGACCAGTTCGACAGGAACATTTATGTGTAAGTTCTCCTGCAGATCTGATGCTTGAGTGCACAGAAGGGCCCTGCAAACTCTTGAAGCCCTCAAGTTAGTTTCCTGAAATTCAAACACACTCCAATGTTATTCCAGTTGTTTTATTGTATGTTTGTGTCATTTTTTTAATTGCCGCATTTTGGTCACAATACCAAAAAGTCAACCTCTCCAGAAGTTCTAGAGCAAATGTTTGGTCCTGTGAGATCTGTAATTGTCTCGTCAGTTTGCACTCCTGAATATGAAAGAAGATGTGTACAGATCATAATAAACTGTCAGTGTCTCTGGGACACAGGTCTGACTGGTACTTAATTTTACTTGATACTTAATATGAATCTGATTGCGTAATCCAGATTACACATAATCATCAATTACTACACAACACTGGATATATTTATATTTAGAGTGTTGTCAGTTGAAAATGCTTGTTCCTATGAAATGTTAGATCAAGTCTCCATGTCAGAAATTTCAGATCTGAATCCTGCCACAAGATTTATCTCGTATCCAAAACCCGGTCAGCAAAGTCTTGTCTGCTACTCTTTTATTAGCCAAGAAGTTGACTGAGAAAACCAAAGAAGAGCAGAAGCAGGAGACGAAGTGATGATGATAAAAATGAGCAGAGTTTATTAAATCATCTTAGTTGTGTATGTTTCAATCCTCAGACTTCAAATCCAACAAGTGTTTGAATGTAAAATTACTTTTTCACAACAAATGGAGACATATCGTGAAGACAAATGTTCCTCATTACACTTAACAACAATGGAAAAAGAAAACCCTGGTTGAAAAAATAAAATACAAACTACATATTTTCATAACAATGAAACATTTTTGGAAATTATGTCAGGATGTGTGGCAGTTGATTGCAAGTAATGGGCCGCTCATCCAAATGTTTTTAACCATTGTTATTTGTGTCGTAATATGTTTTTCTCTTTCTTCTTCATCACATAACACAGCAAATCTCATCCAGAGGCGAAGCGTGAGAAGGAGCCCAAGAAACCGGTGATCAAGAAGCCACTGAACGCGTTCATGCTTTACATGAAGGAGATGCGGGCCAAAGTCATCGCTGAATGCACGCTGAAGGAGAGCGCCGCCATCAACCAGATCCTGGGCCGACGGGTGCGTTCCCATCCGCTTCATCTGCTATCAGGATCAGAGTCTGGGAGTGTTTCTGACGTGTGTGTGTGTGTGTGTGTGTGTAACAGTGGCACGCTCTGACCCGCGAGGAACAGGCCAAGTACTATGAACTGGCCCGGAAGGAGCGGCAGCTTCACATGCAGCTTTATCCCAGCTGGTCAGCCCGCGACAACTACGTAAGTGCTTCTCATTACTCTGTGGCTAAGTGAGAAAAATCAGGATCCTTCTGACATGTGGGGAATAATCGTGAAAGAGGAGCAGATCCAGAGTCCGAACTCTTCAGTTCAGCCAATTACAGAGCGGTCGCAGTGAGATTATTCTATATCGGACTGTAAATGCATGGATATTACATTTATTTCTTATGCATCAGGATTATTGTTAACTAGAACTAAAACGATTAAAACATTTCAGGTAATTGAAATTAATCTGCGATAAAATAAAATATACATTTTAGGTGATATTAGCTTCAGTTAGTTGCCAAGGCAGGATTTCTAATTTCTTAAGTTGAGGCATTAAAATGACTAACTACAAATAAAATAAATAAAAAATCTAAAACTAAAACTGAAATAAACTACAGCTGAGCAATTAGAAAAAAATGGACAAAAGCACATAACAAAATTACAAAAATAACCAATCAAAATGAAAGTACAAATAAATCAAATTCAAAATGTAATAGTATTAATGATACTAAAATAACACTGTTATGCATGTGTTTTATTGTGCATGTTATTCGAACGGTCTTTGTAATCTTTTATTACAATGATTACTAAAAATACAGTAACACTTTACATTCATGTTTAATTTGTTAACTTTAGTTAGTTAACATAAAGTAAAGATATTGCTTAAAAAACGCTAGATGGAAACGCCAAGATGTGCATAAAATCTTAAAGGGGTCATATGACGTTGCTTAAAAGAACATTATTTGTGTATTTAGTGTAATGTTTATGCGGTTTAAGGTTCAAAAAACACATTATTGTCCACATACTGTACATTATTGTTGATCCTCTATGCCCCGCCTTTGATGTTATGCAAATCTTCCCACACAGTGATGTAGACATGTGGGGGCGTATTTAAACAAGGAGGAGGGCGTGAACGAGTCTTAACTTTTATAAAGAATATCTCTTTGGGTTTGAGACTTTAGTCTGTGCAACTTTAGGCATCTTATCTAAGCACGAACAGCTTGTAAAACTCCAAAGAGAAAGGAAAACTTTCGCATCATATGACCCCTTTAAAATGTGCATAATTTTGTGTCAGATAAGAAGACACATAAACTGAAATTAAAATGAAGATACCTCAAAAAACAAAATAGTAATTTATAATTTATTATAAAGTAATGTATTATGTAGGAAAACCAGCGCAACATGTTTGCAACAGTTCCCATTTTTATTATTGACGCTTCACACTGTTTTCCCAGGAAGTGACGATTTTGTTCTCATGATATTTTTCATGCAATATTTTTTTTTTTGCATTCATTAAATTTACTTTGGAAGGAACGTCTCTAGGTTACGTATGTAACCCTGGTTCCCAGAGGGAACGAGACACTGCGTCGAAACACTTTAGGAACGCCCCGCTCTGAATCACATGTGAAATCAGTCCAATGGAATGGCAAAACGTCACGGGCGGGGTGACGTAGAGACCAGAGAGCTTAAAAGTGCATCCGAAACAAGCAGCGTTAGCTTCTGATAGTTGAAAGCAAGTTGCTCACAGGGATGCAGGAAGTATGGCAATGCGACGCAGCATCTTGTTACCTCGGGGAACCAGGGTTACATACGTAACCTAGAGATGCTCCCCTTCAGGAACTCGAGCTGCGTCTAAATGCTTTGGAAATGAGTATGCCCTCACCACCATACTGACAAATGCCTCTTAAGTGTGAAATCATGGCGAGCACCACTAAGGCAGAAGCACCTGAAAGTCTGTAGCTGTACCATAACTTCTCCTGGCCTCAAGCACAATGAAATAAACATGTACCAACGGGTTTCGCCTCCCAGTGAATGACCACCCAAATGGACCTGATAAGCTGCTAAGGCCACCACGAACACTCTAAAGGTGGAGGGGTCAAACCTGTGAAGAATCGTTCCTGCAGGAACTCCAGAACTGAACCAACCGGGCAGTTAACTGGGAGGAGCTGACGATTTCCGCACTATGAAGTGAACAACCCACTTCAGGTTTCCTCGTGGATGGAGCTCTGGAGTGGAGTATGGTCTCAACAACCTTAGTTGAGAGACCAGAAGCTACGGGTTGTGCCCCCTCAAGGGCCACACCCACAGTTTCCACAACTCCAGGTGGGTGAAAGATGGTACCCCCTGCTGAATGGGAATCTCCCATGGAGAGTCTCCGAGTAGGGCTACCGGGTCCACAAACAATGGCCAGCCCGGCCAGTACAGGGCTACGAATATGAGATGAACCCTGTCCCTGCGAAGTCTCTCCAGAACTCCCGGGAGCAGAGCAATCGGGGGGGAAGGCGTACAGACGGAGCCTCTGCCACATCTGTACCATAGCATCCAGCCCCAGCAGATGCAAACAAGTCTACCTGGGCTCGACCAAACTTCTTCCAAATCTGCTCCACCACCTCGTTGTGGAGCTTCCATTCCCCGGGCCTCAGCCCCTGTTTTAACAGGAAGTCTGCTCCCTGATTGAGGTGCCCAGGGTTGTGCACTGCACTCAGAAAGAGCAATTTCCCCAGGTCCCACAGAAGGATCTGGCGTGCCAGCCTGTAAAGGGGGCATGAGCACAGACTCAGGAACTTCCTGTGTTGAGGAAGGATGGAAGTATGCATCCTTCAGATCTATCATCACAAACCAGTCCTCGGACCTTGATTTGTTTGATTGTGAGCATTCTGAACTTGAGTCGCATAACTGAGCAGTTCAACAAATGCAGATCTAAAATCGGAAGTAACCTCCCCATCCTTCTTCGGAACTAATAATTACCTTGAGAAGAACCACCAACTCAATGTCCACATTACTCAACACATCGAAGTCATCCAATAATGTCATAGTGTTTACTTTGTGTTCCATGACCAGAGCCTGCTCAGGGCCCACCAGAGTGGGAAACACCCTGCTGAATAGAGGTGAACGCGACCCGAATGTAATCTTGTAGCCTCTTTCTACAGTGTGCTGGACCCAATGAGACACTTTTGGCAGAAGCTTCCACACTGCCAGATGATGTACAAAGGGAACCAGTCTCTCTAGATTGGCTTCTGGTGTATTTAGAGCTGCTAGCTCAGTGCCGTGAATTGGAGGACCGGCAAGAGACAGCCGATCTAGCTGCTCTAGAGACCTCCTTGGAGGTAGCAAGCCTTCCAGGACCGCTACATTTCCAGGCGGAAGCTGAGAGATACACTCGCTGGAGATTGCTGTGCCCTATAGCACCGAAGGTGAGAGGGTTAACGGAATAATCTCCTGAGGGCACTGAAAGACAGGCACCGTATGATGAGGTGTACACTGCTCTTCCCCAGAGGGACCTGCCCTCAGACATCCTGACCCATGGGGATCAGGACTTTTTGGCTGAAGTCTCTTATTGAAAAAGATGGTCCTCAGACCCGTCATCTCCTTGGAAGACTTAGACTGACACAACCAGAGCCTGCTCAGGGCAGGACCCAATGAGATACGTTTGGTAGGGGCTCCCACACTGCCAGGTGACCTACTAAGGGAGCCAGTCTCACGAGACTGGCCTCTGGTGTACTTAGAGCGACTAGCTTGATGCCCTGAAGCGGAGGACCGCCAGGGGTGGCCGATCTAGCTGCTCTGGAGACCTCCTTGGAGGCAGCGACCCTCGCAGACCCACTACATTTTTTGGGTGGATGCTGATAGATGCATTTGCAGGAGACCGCTGTGCCCTGAAACACCGGGGGTGGCAGGGTTGACATGCCAGTCTCCTGAGGACACTGAGGAGAGACAGGCACCATATGATGAGGTATACACCGCTCTTCCCCAGAGGGGCCCGCCCTCAGAAATCCTGGGCCATAGGCATCAGGACCATTTAGTCGAAGACTATCTAGTGAGAATAATGGTCCGCAGATCCACTTTCTGCTTAGAAGCCTTCGGCCTGGGAGCGCCACTCTGGCTCCAGATATACTGGGGGAGTATGAGAAGCGATGCTTCCTGAATGAGGAGCTGGAACACGGCTAGGGCTGCTCCTGCCCAGCAGCCCCTGAGACCTGTGTCCAGCATTGGAAAATTTAGGGGCCTTAGGGGTGATGCTGGAATGGGAACAGATAGCCCACAGGCATCTATCCCACCTTAAACATTGCCCTACAAACCTACTCATTCAGCCCTTCAATAGAAATTGTCGGTGTGGAGACAGAGAAAACCGGTAGGTCCCGACATACCAACTCCTCATATTTTGCTGACCACATTAACCTCCTCAGAGGAAGAGAGGTAAAACACCATGCTCTAACTGAGAATTTTTTACATACCAAGAGAGCGCTGTATTTAGAGAGTGAGGGAGGAGAAAGGGTGAGGCCCGTCTCCGATCCCTCTGCTGAATAATATATATAAATATAAATATATGTATAAAAAATATATATCTAACTTCTCCAAGCCAGATGAATATTCATCATTTAATTTCTCAGACTTAAATGCAGCCAAACAACCAGACAAGTGAACACGGTCTGATTATATTATATGATGTAATAAAAAGAATCATGATAAATAGCCTGCAAACGCATTTATACATTTGCAAACATTTGGGGGAAAGAGGGAGAATAGGAACCTCCGGTCTGCTCACCGATTCCCCCCACATTATTTGCTGCAGACCCGAAATGCACGCGAACCACTCGATTCTATAATGCATAAGACTTTCTTCCCTCCAGAAGAAACGCCAGCGGGAGAAGAGCTAAACATCCAAGGTAATACACACTTGTACACTTAGGGACATATTATGAATGAACTCAGCCAGCACCCTCAAGAGCTGACTGTGCGTGCTCCGCTCCAAAACAAATCACACATAAATTGCGTGCATCCCCAACCCTAATTATAGTGAGGGCAGGGAGAAACGAACAATCTAAAATGCAGTATGCTTTTCATATGCAAAATGGCGAGTCCTCAATCTCATAAACATAATTGCTAACATCAACCTCCTCAGAGGAAGATAGCTTCAGCATAGATCTCTTACTCAAAGAGGAGGAGACTGCAGCGCGGGCTTCCAAACCTTGAGAGAGAGTGCTAGATTCGTATGCGATCCCATCACCGCCGTGGCTCAGCAACAGAGGGACAGGAACCGTACAGTGACTGCAAACACGGACACACTCCTTGAAGTGTGCTCCACAATCGAAAACTGACTGTGCGTGCTCCGCTCCCAAACATCAACACAATGATCGCGTGCATTCACACCCATTAGCACGGGCAGAGAAGAACACACAATCTAAAGTGCTGTCTGTTAAGCTCGCCATATAGAGGTGATTGTGCACTGTTAATACAAACAACAGTAAATAAGACTGACACATTTCACACAGAGCGCTTGCTGAAAACACAGAAGCTAACGCTGCTTGTTTCGGATGCGCTTTTAAAGTCGGAATGAAACGGTTGCGATTGTCTTTTCTTCTCTACTGTGATGCAAATCAGGGTGAAACGGCATCTGAAATGAGAGGGCGGGACTTGATTTTGTCCTTTGGCAATTGATTGGATCGTTGGAAGTTGGGACGCTGCCAACAAAATGGGCATGCGAGAGAGAGAGAGAGAGAGAGAGAGAGAGAGAGAGAGAGAGAGAGAGAGAGAGACTGTGCACGTCCTCCATCAAAGTTAAGTCATATTCATGAAAAAAAAAATTGTTTGCGATGTCCTAAAGCCTGTGTTATACTTTCCGTGTGAGCCAGTCCGCTAGTGTATGCTATGGGATGCGTGACATAAAAAAATAGTAATCAGGGAGTGTGCGCAGAGGGTCTGCGCGGACTTGTCCGGTAGGCTTCAAAAGCACCATTCGTAGGCTTCAAAAGCACCATTCGCACATGCACAGGCTGTGTGAAGAAGCCCGTTGCTACTCGAACCTGTACAATCCGTCGATAAAACAATATAAAAACAGTCAGATTTGAACAGATTGTTCATATGTCTTGTTGCGGAGCGGACCATCATCGTACTATTTCGGTAGTATAAATACAAGTAATCTGTGTCCGCGCTGTCAACAACAAGCTCTACGCTACACCAGAGGTTCTTAATTCCAGTCCTCGCGCCCCCCAGCTCTGCATATTTTGCATGTCTCTCTGTTAACACACCTGATTCAGATAATCAGCTCATTAGAAGTGAGCTCCGTGCATCAACTGTGTTCCCATTGACATGGTCCCTACACAGTGTTCATTGCTCCCTACTCCCTGAGCAGGGGAAATCTCTTGAAGTTTACCTCCCTTCAGAACATTCATTCACGGATTTGCGCTGCGCAACGTCTTCACACACAGACAACTGTGACATCATATACCTCTGTAAATAAATACAATTTAAATTCACGTCTCGCTCACTTCAGTGCCCTTTGAATGGAACATATACGTTCGCTTCGAACTGGAATCATGGCGGAATATCCTGTGATCTCCACTTTGCAGGGCACTTACGTTCGAATAGAACAAACGTCTGAAAACTCTCAAAACTCGCGTTTGAATCATCAGTGGCAAATCCTTTACATATGTAAACGTATTTACTGACTGTGAGTCAGAACAGCCGGTAGTCTTCTCTCCCAGGATCAGGCAACAGTCCTCCATCAGATGTGCTGCACACATCTGAATATTTGGGTTGGACTGTTCTGGAACAGTGTTGTAAATACAACTTAACCACTGATTTCTAGTTATGTCCTCTTTTGGAAGGCCAAACAAAGTATTTTTGCTTTCGCAACGAAACAGCGTCTCCACGACATGGCGGTGGCGGCAACAGTGAGAATAAAAGTTACGCCTTCTTTCTTTGCGTGAACATTTGGGCAGCGTTATGCAAATCTTCCCACATTGTGACGTAGACATGTGGGGCGTGTTTAAACAAGGCGTTTTAGGAGGACGTGGACAAGTCTTAACTTTTATAAAGAATATCTCTTTGGGTTTGAGACTTTAGTCCGTGCAACTTTACAGATCTTCTTTATGCACCAAGAGCTTGTTACACTTAAAATTGCATCATATGACCCCTTTAAGCTCTCTTGTCTCTACGTCACCCTGCCCGTGACGTTTTGCCATTCCATTGGTCTGATTTCACATGTGATTCAGAGCATGGCCACACAGGGGCGTTCCCAAAGCATTTCGATGCAGCTCGAGTTCCTGAAGGGGAAGCATAGCTATTTGAATGTTGAAGATTATTTACAAAGAATATATAATATGATAATATATTCATAATATATAAATATGTAAAATTGTGTACTTAATACTTAATAAGGTAATATACAAATGTATAAAACAAAATAAAAATAATAAATCTCTCTGTCAGAGATTAACACCCGATGTTAATATGTAAATATTAAAACTTATTTAAGTTAGTTGCCAAAACAAGATTTCTAATTTCTAAAGTTGAGGCAATAGCTGGAAATAAAATAAATTTAAAAAACTAAATCTAAAATATAACTTAAATTAAGAATAAAAAAAAACAGAAATGCGTAAAAATGAAAACTGAAGGAATAAAAATAAAAGCTAATTAAATACATTAATAAAAACTATAATAGTATATAAATATTAAAATAACACAGTTATGCATGGCTTATTGTGCATGTTACTCCAAAGAAAAAATGGTTTGTCCTTGTAATCTTGATACTTGATAGTTAATTAGATAATTTATAAATAATAAATAATTTAATGAACAAAAACACGTCCCAAATATCCCAGAGATTCATGCACCAAATTATTCATTTTCATTCATCATAGCTACCGTTTTTCCTTTTTTGGTAACTTCAATATTTGAGTATTTTCAGGAAGTAGCATCTCTCTCTCTCAGAGATTGACACCCGTCACATGTGAACAGAAATTTCACCTACATTTAGAGCCGTCACCTACATGTAAACAGGAAACACACAACCCACGCAAAGATATTAGCTGCAGCGCTGCTGTGCAGATGTGTCTGTCCACACACACACGCACACACACACGCACGCACACACACGCGCACACACACACGCACACAAGCACACGCGCACACACACACGCACACACAGTAGACACACGCATGCACACACACACACACACACACTCACACACACAAGCAAACGCGCGCACACACACACACGCACACAAGCACACGCACACAAGCACACGCGCACACACGCACACACACTCACACACTCCCACACACAAACACACACACACACACTCTCACACACACATACACAGAGTGTATTTGGGAAAGCAGGGGGTGGAAGAAAGCAGAGACGTGTGCAGAGATCATAGATTAATAGATTCAGGAGTTTTCACTGAGTGACGTGTGGAATTAGCATGATTTAACACTCGTGTGTGTGTGTGTGTGTGTATGTGTGTGTGTGTGTGTGTGTGTGTGTGTGTGTTTTGTGTTTGTGTGTGGTCAGCATGTTCATGTCCTTCTCTGATCTCTCATCACCACAGGGCAAAAAGAAGCGAAGGAAACGAGACAAGCAGGACCCCAGCACAGGTACGTGTGTGTGTGTTCACATGCTTAAGAGTGAGTTCTGTACAGATCACAGTCACACATTACATGAGGAACATCCTTCTGTTTTATATACAAAAATATCAAAGATAAAACTGATCATTGAAACTGAATTCAGACAGGATGAGCCACGTTCGGACTCGCAATTGTAAGAAAAAAGTGTCAAAATTGTGAGATAAAAAGTTACCCTATTTATTTTTTATTCAGTGGCGGAAACAAGCTCAAATCTGTTGTATATTTTTGCATTGTAGAAGGCAGTATGCATGGACTAGCTAAGATGATATTACGTAGCTCTATTTATTGGCAGTGGGCTTGGTTTACGAGGGAGCTCTAATTGTCTTGACGGTGATTGCTTTTCTCTTTCTCCTGCTGTCTGGACGGCTAACCTCTCTGCATCCTCTTTCCTCTTCATCTCCTCTCGCCTCCTTCTCTCTCTTTCTCTGCACGCATGCTGCCTTTCGCTCAGACCCCGGCTCGCCAAAGAAATGCCGTGCTCGCTTTGGCCTCAACCAACAAACGGACTGGTGTGGCCCCTGCAGGTGTGTACGACTGTCACTAACACACGTGTTCAGCTCCATCCTGGAGTCCAGCTCTGCTTTAATCACACGCTTCTCTTGCTGCTTCATTTGACTTTCAGCAAGGTTTTGGTCCATGCTGTCCATAAAGCTTTGACTCATAGTTCTGTTTGAGCCAGTCATAACTATTGCAAAGAACTGGATGAAGTGCACAAATCAAGCACTTCAGTAAAATTACAGATAACCTCATAAAATATTGCTCCAGGGCACCTTTTTTGTGTTTTAAACCCAAAAATAAAAATTGGGCTATGTTTTACTCACCCCAGAGGCATTCTATTTGTATATGACTTTCTTCTTTCAGATGAATCCACTCAGCGTCATAATAAAATTGTCTTTGATCTTTCAAGCTGTTTAATGCCACTCAGTGGGTGTTGCATGCATCAGTCCAAAAGAAGTTAAATAAAAAGCGCCCATCCACAAACAAAAAGCTCGATTTACTTCACAAATAACTGCCAGTCATGAGCTAAACATGATTTTCATCTACAGTAAGCAAATCAGTCATGCACACGCTCAAGCTCAGAACATACCAGCTCTTGGTCGGATCATTGAATCAGTGAGTCGTTGACTCAAGAACTGCTACAATCCAATCAGTCCGAATCTTTCAGGGTGATTCCTGAATCAGTTCAGCAGATTCATTGGATAGAAATAGCTTGTTCACAAATCAGAAATCACTATCCTATCTCAGGTATCGATTTCTTCAGTTCAGTGTGTTTTTTTATGAAAAGAACAATATTGTGCTTTGTAGTGAAACAAGTAAAAGTTTCACAAAATAAAAATACAGATACATGAAAAATGACAACCAAAAATTTTAAACCCTGTGATCATTTACTCACCCTCATGTTGTTGCAAACCTGTATGAGTGTCTTTCTTCTGCTGAACACAAAAGAAGATATTTTGAAGAATGTTGGTAACCAAACAGTTGCGATAGCCATTGACTTTCATAGTATGGGGAAAAATACTATGGAAGTCAGTAGGGACCAGAAACTGTTTGCTTACCCACAGTCTTCAAAATATCTTCATTTTTGTTCAGCAGAAAAAACTCATACAGGTTTGCAACAACATGAGGATGAGCAAATGATGACAGGATTTAATTTTTGGGTGCACTGTCTCTTTAAGTAAAATAACGAAGTAAAAACACTGTTTAGTGACTAAAACAGTGCAGAAATGAGGCACCACGAGTGACGTAAAGCCGACGATCATCATCACGCTGTGGAAATATCCAAACGCACGGCTTCCGCTCGCTGTCGGTGAGAAGCGTGTGATCTGGCTGCGGTTCGGAGAGCTTCAGCGATCCTCTCACAGTGAAGCTCTGCTCCCTTCAGCATCCATCCGCTCGCTGTGGTCCAGAGCAAACGCTGGCCGAGAGCCGGTGACGTTCTGTCAGAGGAAGGCTGCGAGACTTTGATGCGGCCGAGAGAGAGTGTGTGCGTGTGTGACTGTGATTTGTGTCTGAAGTGACTGATCTCCAGCCTCTCCTGACGGGGTTGGCACTGTGGTTTGCTTTCGCTGCGGTTTCCAGGCAGTATGTTGCTATTGCTTTCAACTTCAGTGCAAACTTCAAAACTATTCCTTCAGGCTTACTTCATCTATTTTCATCTGTAGATCTCAATTACAAAACGAATATATAAAGGTGGTGAGTGTTTTCCACCACTTCAGCAGCACTGACACCAAACTTTAGTTTTATTCCTGTCTAGATTCTGAAGGGTTTGTTCATATAGCCTTTCATTCACCTGATTTATAGATCATTTCATTCTCTTATATGCTGACAATATGAAAAGAAGTTTGAAACTGGCTTAATTTGATCTTCAGATTTCTGTTCTGGAAATGTATGCAAATTAGCACACTTAAAATGAGACAATGCCTCATTTCAGAAAACATGTAACCTATTAGTTATGATTGAGTTAATTTCCTCGAGTCAAATGGTCAGCTGGTTCAAACCACCATTTATCATTCATTTTATAATAGCAGTTCATGTTTTAAAATGTTACTGTAAATGTGACTGTCTAGTATTTGTTTGAGTGCACAAGTTTCCGAAGCTTAAAAAACAAATTTGTAGAAAACAAACATAAACATAAAAGATATTTTAGTACTGTCCTTCAGAAGCTCCATATATATAAAGAATTATGATCCCTTGTGTCTTTTTGAATTATTAACATCTTGAAGATTCTACAAACTTATGCACTCAACTGTAAACACCATTTCCGCTTGTGTTCGTGAATTGAAATCTATTTTTAATGTATTTTACTGTTAAAATGGTGAATGTGATTGGCTTGTAATTCCTTTGATCTATGCTTTGAGTTCGTTCAAAAATTGATCCTAAATCTAGAGTGTGAACTTACTGAAGAATCATGATTTCTGCATGAAACACTAACTCAGCATGAGAATAAAACTTCACTGGAGTTTGAAGTGTCATGTTTTGTGAAAAGCATGTGATATAAGCCTAAACTTCTGTCAGAACTGTCGAATAAAGCACTTCTGCTTTCAGTAAATTCACACGTCGGTTTTTCGCACTGATTTTACTATATATTCTGGCATAACTGTTTGTTTTGTGTGCTCTTTATTTTTTATCATTGTTGTCCAGAGTTCATCTTTGTGACGTTTCACATCCACGCTTTATTCACAGATAACTCTCTTGACTGTTCCTAGGAGGAAAAAGAAGTGCATTCGCTACCTTCAAAGAGGACGCTGCGCCAGCCCCCATTCTTCCGATGGAAGTGCTATAGACTCCCCCCCATCACCTGTCAATCACCTGCCAAACCCCGCCTCTCCCCCACAATACCCCGCCTCCCCCACCAGCAGTCCCCTCCCACAGAGCAGCAAACGCTCCGCCCACCCGCCCAGACTCTCGCTCCACTTCAGCAGAATTAAAACAGAGAGCCACAATAACCCAGAATGACGGCTCGATCGCCGCGGAGACCGATCTCACGGTCACACCTTCTTCAAGTTCTCTTCGCTTCTGTGTCCTCAGAAAAAAAAAAAAAAAAAAAGTTCACATGAGGCGTCCTCTCATCTTTTAGGAAATCATAGCATTAGATTTCCTCATGGATGAATCTCATGAAGAATGTTTTTTTCCCTCTTTTCATTCATTTTAATGACAAGCATATTGTTGCTTTCATTACCATAATGCAAAAAAAAGAAAAAATTTGTTACTGTAGTTATATATATATATAGCAGGGCTCAACATTAACACTTTCTTATCACGATACAGTTAAGCAACATCACACGAGCAATAGTGCTGTTTTCCCAAATATCAGCACGATTGCAAATGTGACACTGATTTTTATACAATTCAAATAAGAATTTAATATTACATCGGTTACATTGTAGTCAGTCCTTTTCTCCATTTTGCCAACAAATATAGTTCCAAACAAAGCCACAGCAGAACCGTTGAGGGTCTCTGAGCCTTGTTGATCCATTGAGTGAACGATTCAATGACTCACTTATTTTCTCATTCTTGAATGAATACGCTGTTTGAACGAATCTATTGAATGAATGACTCATCAAGAAAGTCACTTACTGACACCTACTGGTAGGATGGTGTCATATTTAAACGTATCATTGCATTTTTACCCAATGTTTTATGTTTTATACATAAAAAATACATTTAAAACAATCTCATTACATTATTTTGCAGTGTGAATGCATTTGTCATCTCACAGTTTCATTAAACAGTCTGTGCATCTCAATGCTGCTTAAGATGATAAAAAAAATAAGAAAGCACTGACAGAACACTGATGAGAGTATTACTTCAGAATAAACTACATTTTTACCACAAAAAATATATATATATAAAAATAAATAATTGGACAAGTGAATAACCGTTTTATGTGTCTTAAGGACAAGCACGACAAGGTTTAATGTCGAACCCTGTATTTTATTGTATATATGATTTTCATTACTGCATTACAGTAATGCAAATGAAGTTCTCACTCTTCTTTAATGCTCATTAGAAAGTCACAAGTACAACTCAGTTACTGTAGTGGAAATGTTTTATTGTTTTATTTTGTGGATTACAGTAATGTGAAATTTGGGGGAGATAATGCTTAACTGTCATCAGAAATCCTAAATGTCTTCATTTTCTTTATGCAATATGCATTTCTTCACTCATCTTTTGATTTTGTGGTAAAGCTTGACCTGGATGTTTCTTCATGAGATTCAGCCGCTGTGTGTCAAGAATTTTCATCATGTAAATGCCGTACCTTTGCGTCACTGAAAACAGTGTCAGTTCTCACAACAACTCTTCTACGATCAAATAAGTGTTAAACGTTATCTTTTATAGATTGAAAGTCCGTAAATAACTAAACTTTTATATGATGTTTTTATGTAAAGAGAAAAAAAAATGAAAAAACATTCCTTGGCTGTTTACTTTTATTGATACAAGTGCCATTTTTAAACGCTTTTGTTGTGTAGATATAAAGTAGTCAGCTATGCCTGTCATCATCCAAACACCGCTGTATGAAATGATGTGCATGTATCTGTGTGTGTGTGTGTGTGTGTGTGTGTGTGTGTCATTTGCCATCTGCGATCAGGCAGAGGGAGCCATACATCTTCAGTGTTCACATATAGCAAGCCATCTTTCTTCCTTTTGCTTTTGATGTAACAATAATCATTCTCTAGATTTATTAAAATATTTTGAAAAACCTGTCTCATGGAGCTCTTCTAGTGTTTCAGACACTCTAATGCAACAGCATACTGTTATTTTTGCATGCATTTTTGCCAACGTGACCTGTTTTTAGTGGTTTTATCCACTGTATAATGAACTCATTTGATCACACTACCAGATATTTACATGACAGCATGGCATACCAATCTGACATTTCTGTTGTCTTCACTACTCTTTTTAGGAAGCTAGTGTCCCATCACATCCACTACTGCAGTTATTAACATTAACTACTTTAGTTAAGATGTACTAACAATGAAAAATATCTAAAGCGCTTGTTAGTCTTAGCTAATTTCAAGATTGAGAAACAAAATATGAAAATAAAAAGCCGTTTCTGCCACAGAATTAAAAAAATAAAAAAGGCAACTGCAACTTTTTTTGAAAATTCAAAATTTTCAAGTTTAAATCTCACAATTCTTTTGTTTCAGGCAATTTTGAGAAAAAAGTCAGAACTGCAAGATGTCAACTCAGAATTCTGACTTCCTTTCTCACAATTCGGAGTCACGTTTCACAATTTAAAGTTTGTCTAACGATTATTTTTCTGCTTCCGTGACAGAAAAAAAAAAAAAAAGAGCTACTGTTTTTCTCAAAATGTCATGTGTACCTCTCAATGTTGACAAAAAAAAAAAGTTCTGATTTCACAATTCCTAGGATTGAATGTTCCTAGATATAGAATCAAAATTGTAAGAAAATAAAGTCCGAATTGCCAGATTAAATGTTGCAATTACCTTTTGTAGCATTAAAGGGCTTCTATAGCAAACTCATGTTAGCTCAGGTCCATTGAGTAATATTAATGAACAGAGCTAAGGAACTAAAAACTAAGTTGCATTTTCATTAACAAATAACGTTAAATGTTACCAATGATATCACTATTTTCTTCAGAGTAGGTGTCATGTTCACTGGTTTGTTTAAAAGCCATATTGCCGAAATATATGGACACTAAAAATCACACAATGTCTGAAAAGTGAGTCAATAAATAGCAAAAGCACACTTTAAGCAAAAACATTCAGTAATAAAAAAAACAATTACATTTGTAAGGTGTGAAATGATTTAGTTGAAAAAGACTGACACTATGGTTCAGAGTTAAAGTGATTCAACATTTGATTAAAAAAAAAAATCAGATCACCAAAAAAAGCAGCCGATTCAAAGACACGGAGTACTAATTAGTAAGAAAAAAAAAAGTTTGTGAGTGTTAGAAAAGCTCCAGCAGCATTTGAGCTCCAGATGCAGACAGACGAGTGAACAAACACTGTCTGGAGTCACTGTAGACACACTAACAGAAGGAGTTACAGATCAGAGCCAAGCGTCTAAACTACTAGATGAGCCAAACTTTGAACAGATGAAGAAAGCTACATATAAAACACTTGCAAGACACAGAAAAGATATTTCACAGAGAATTGACAAATCCCACAATAATCTTGTTTTATTTTTTATTTTTGAATCAAAAGATTTATAATCCTAATCGCCTACAATTTAGGAGCAGAACCGTGAAAGACCGTCAATCCTATACACTGAGGCAGCGCACATGACGTGAAGCAGACACAAGTACTTCCAGTTCACAAGACCACGTTTCAAACATCTCAACCTTCAGATTTCCAACACTGATCATTCATCGGCACAAATAAGGCTGCTTAGAAAATATTCCTTAAGCTAACACCATTTCTCGAAAACAGAAAACACAATCTGCCATTTGGTGACGAGCTCCGTTAAAATAAAATAAGTGTGGTAAGAAAGGGGAGTGTTTTCTCCACTCCATTCATCTGAAGAGGAATGACATTAAAAAAGGCTGTCACACCACACAAGCAAGGAGAAGGGTCATGCTAGCAGAACACAAGGGATTTGACTGTTTATTTGTGTTAAAGCTCAACAAATATCAACAGCGCAGTGCAATTTTTTTTTAATTACTTTTTTTTTTTTTTTTTGAACAATCCATAGTGTTAAAGTGTGTCAGGATCTTCACTTCTCTTCACACCACTGGTTCTCCTTGCGTACCTGCAACAAACACAACATTCTGGTGAGCTATTACAAAAAAAAATACTAATTTAAACCATTTAAATATTTTCGTTACTTGAGGGAAAAAAAAGAAAAAAAATTAACTGAAAATCTAAAAATCTTTCCATTTCAGCAATAGGTCTAATTTTAATTTAGTTTATGAATTAAAACAAAACCAAAATGAATAAACTATACATACACGTGCACGCATATTATACACACACACACACACACAGTAACGCATCACAATATTGCGTAACTCCGTAAAAAACTAACAGCATTAGTTGTTTTGGAAAGTAGCGTGTGTTATGTTACTTTTGCGTTACTTTTAGTCACCTGAGCTGGGCTTGCTTATTTGTTTTTTTGTTTTTGTTTAACAAAAAAAAAATCTAAAGTATTAAACTATTAAAGGTACTCATTCACCATTTCTAGTAAATAATCAGATTAAGTAACTTGCATTAACTAATTTTATATATAAATGTATACACACACACAAAAAAAAATTTAACTGACTAAAATAAAAATTAAAACGAAACAAAAATAAAAAGGGATTCAAAAAAATTATTAAAACCTATGATAGGATCTCAGTGATACTGAAGTAGCACCGTTCTGAGCACATTAAGACCATGCATGACGGAGGAGACACAGGAAATGAGCTCTTGTTTTACCTGGGCTTCCTCTTCCTCTGTAAAATCATTTTTGATATTGAAAGTCTTTCTGATCTCCTCTGGGGTTTTGCCTTTGATCATGTTTGCAACCGTCTTGCAAGTAACATCTAGCAAGCCTTTGATGTCCAAGTAATTTGCAGCCTAAACAAAGGGAAGAGATGAAAGAGCGTTACACACGCTGCAGATGAAGACGCGGCCATCAACGCACTGCTGTTCTGATGTGTGCAAACACTCCACTCACTGCATCAGAACGAAGAGCACAAGAGACTGCTTTACAACAGACTTTAAGAGTGTTTCACAAATGCTCACAGAGGAGCCAAGAACTTGGTTTTAAACACTTCAAAGCTATTTGAGGTTGGTTTCTGAGGGTGTTTTCCCAGTGCATACTGACAGTTACATCAATACTGGTAAATGTCAGAAACTCACAAATTCATATTTAATTGAAATCCTGCACGTAATGGGAGATATATGTGACCCTGGACCACAAAACCAGTCTTAAGTGTCAATATTTCGAAATTGAGATTTATAAATCATCTGAAAACTGAATAAATAAGCTCTCCATTGATGTATGGTTTGTTAGGAGGACAATATTTGAAAATCTGGAATCTGAGGGTGCAAAAATAAAAAAATACTGAGAAAATCATCTTTAAAGTTGTCCAAATGAAGTTCTTAGCAATGCATATTACTAATCAAAAATTACGTTTTGATATAGTTACGGTAGGAAATTTACTAAATATCTTCATGGAACATGATCTTTACTTAATATCCTAATGATTTTTGGCATAAAAGAAAAAAGGATAATTTTGACCCATACAATGTATTTTTGGCTATTGCTACAAATATACCCCAGAGACTTAAGACTGCTTTTGTGCTCCAGGGTCACAAATGTCAATCCACAAAACAACAACAAAAAACAACTGCCTTCATCATTAAACAAATAATATAATAAAAAAACCATCAAAAAAACAAGTTTTTACTACAGCCACTGTTTAAATGTTTATATTTCATCAACAAACTGGAGTACAATATCGTTGTACAATTTTATAAAAAAAGATTACAACATTATTAATAATTATTTTTTCTTCTTTCATCAGCATCATAATATTTTTTTGGTTTCTGCTTTGATCTTTTATAAATGTTCAACCGTGGGGTTATTTTGAAAAAAACTGCAGTCTAAAGAACCAGAAGGCACATCTCTGCATTCTTTTAGCTGGTTTTGATTCATTAAATGCAGGGCGCCACATTTTTCCATCCTACAGTTGGTCTTAAACCAACAGGCAGGATTTCAGGCCCCATGAAATCAGATCTGTAGCATACAGCACAGTTTTAACGAACGCTGGCAGTCAAAGCACAAGCATCGGGTCAGTTTCACACACCAGAATGAGTTCAAAGAGGGTGCCCTGGTCTACTTTGAGGAACTCCTGGTCCCACACGGGGATGTCATCTGTTCTTTTCTCTTTATTCTCATCGTCTTCAGGAGGAGGAGGATCGTCTTTATGGTGGGTGCACCACTGAATCACCTGTGGACATATTAAACACACTGTAAAGCTCAGTCCCATCTAACCAATATGCACACTATATACACATATATAATACACTTCTAAATATTTTGCATAACTGAGAATATTGAACAATGAGACAAACAAAATCCAGTCACAATACAGTAATGAGAACTGGCATGAAAATAATATTATAATGCACTTTGATATATAAACCACATTGCTCAATATTCATCAACAGTGGAGTTTGTTATTTTAAAGAACAGACACCCTCATGCAAGCTATTTCAATACGGGTCATTCAATCTCAAAAAAAACAAATCTCAGAAACTTCCCCGGCTTAAATTTTTTAATTTTCTCAATATTTTTTCTGAAGAAAGATAAACATGTATAGTGATGAAAGCCAGAATATTAAATGTCATAGATGTAGATTTACCGAGTAATCCACTATTTTGTAGAGGGGGGTCAAAATGACATTTTTTCACTTGCGATTTAGAGCCAAATTATCAGAAACTGCTCTTTGTTAATAACTGGAATCTTTTCTGGGAGCGACCTAGGCTTTTTCGCACTGATGGCCTGCACCCCAGCAGAGTCGGAGCGGAGCTGCTCTCGGACAACATCTCCAGGACTCTACGCTCCATATGACTAGTAAGCAAATTCTCAAATAACTGCTATGATGGCTTTTGTTCTACCCGCTTAAATGTTAGAAGTACTTGCGCTGTCCAATCTTTTACGACTGTGTCTGTTCCCCGAATAGTGAGGTCAAAATATGAATTTAATGTAGGATCTAGAAAAAAATCATATCGTGATTAAACCAGAAAAAATTTAAAATAAATGAACAACGACAATTTTTAAAGTTTGGGCTCATAACCCAAAGCAGTTATTGTAAATTAAATGATCACAGATAATAGTTTTGATGTACTCTGCTTGACTGAAACCTGGCTAAAACCAAATTATTATATTGGTCTAAATGAGTCTACTCCATCAAACTACTGTTATAAACATGAGCCCCGTCAGACTGGTCGTGGGGGAGGTGTTGCAACAATATATAGTGATATTCTCAGTGTTACCCAGAAAACAGGATACAGGTTTAAATCATTTGAAATACTAAAAGGTTAGAGAAAAACGTACTGTGCCATGGTACAACAGTAATACCCACGCTCTCAAGAAAGAAACTCGTAGTCTTGAGCACAAATGGAGAAAAACTAACTTGGAAGTTTTTAGAATTGCGTGGAAAAACAGTATGTCCAGCTATAGACAGGCTCTAAAAACTGGCAGGGCCGAGCATATCCACAAACTCATAGAAAACAACCAAAAACAATCCAAGGTTTTTTATTTAGCACAGTGGCTAGATTAACAAATAACCAGACGCCACCCGATCTAAATATTCCCTCACAGTGAAATAGTAATGACTTTATGAATTTCTTCACTGATAAAATAGATAACATCAGAAATACAATAACAAATGTAGATTCCACAGCATCTAATACTTTAGTTTTATCCATCGCACCCAAAGATAAACTGCAGTGCTTAACAACTATAGGACAGGAAGAGCTAAATAAACTTATCACTGCATCTAAACCCAACAACATGTTTTATTAGATCCTGTACCCACTAAATTACTGAAAGAGTTGTTACCTGTAGCAGAAAAACCGCTTCTCAATATTATTAACTCGTCGTTATCTTTAGGTCACGTCCCAAAACCATTCAAGCTGGCGGTTATTAAGCCTATTATTAAGAAACCACAACTAGATCCTAGTGAACTGGCAAATTACAGACCCATTTCAAATCTTCCATTTATGTCTAAAATTTTAGAAAAAGTTGTGTTTGCTCAATTGTGTGCTCCTTCCTGCAAAAAAAAAAAAAAAATCTCTATGAAGAATTTCAGTCAGGTTTCAGGCCCCATCATAGCACAGAACCTGCATTTGTTAAAATTACAAATGACTTGCGTCAGATCAAGGCTGCATCTCATTGCTAGTTTTACTTGATCTTAGTGCTGCGTTCGACACCATAGATCACGACATACTCATAGATCGATTACAAAACTATACAGGTATCCAAGGGCAGGCTTTAAGATGGTTAAGATCCTACCTGTCCGATCGCTACCACTTTGTTTATTTAAACGGGGAGTCATCTCATTTATCACCAATAAAATATGGAGTGCCACAAGGATCTGTCCTAGGTCCTCTGCTATTTTCAATATACATGTTGCCCCTTGGTAATATCATTAGAAAATATGGGATTAGTTTCCACTGTTATGCTGATGATACTCAACTATATATCTCAACAAGACCAGGTGAAACATTATCTAAGCTAACAGAGTGTGTTAAAAATGTAAAAGATTGGATGACCAATAATTTTCTCCTACTAAATTCAGATAAGACAGAGATATTACTTATTGGACCAGAAAACATTACACAGAATCTCGTAGATTACAATTTGCAATTAGACGGATGTACTGTTACTACCTCTACAGTTAAAAATGATTGGGTGTTATATTAGGCAGCAAAATCATATTTCCCATGTTACAAAAACAGCATTCTTCCATCTTAAAAACACTGTCAAGCCAAGAAACATGTTACCTGTTTCTGATGCAGAAAAGCTAGTTCATGCTTTCATGACTGGACTATTGTAATGCACTGCTAGCTGGTTGTCCTGCATCTTCAATAAACAAGCAACAGATGGCTAGAGTCCTTACCAGGTCAAGAAAATATGATCATATTACCCCAATTTTACAGTCTCTGCACTGGCTACCTATTAAGTTCCGTATCAGTTACAAAATATTATTACTTACTTACAAGGCCCTTAATGGCTTAGCTCCTGCTTACCTAACTAGTCTTCTACCATGCTACAACCCATCACGCTCCCTAAGGTCACGCTGGACTTTTGATAGTACCTAGGATAGCAAAGTCCACTAAAGGAGGTAGAGCTTTTTCACATTTGGCTCCCAAACTCTGGAATAGCCTTCCTGATAATGTTCGGGGTTCAGACACACTTCCTCTGTTTGAATCTAGAGTAAAACACATCTCTTTGGCCAAGCATTCAAATAATGCATCTCATAATCTTGGACTGCAGTTATATCTGATCAAATATGCATTATTATTCTTTAGCTTGGGTTAAACTAATTATTTTTACTTGGCTGGAACAGCAGCTACGCTAATTATGTCTCTATTTGTTTCTCTGTTTTGCCTAAAAACTTGAATTGAAAACTTGAATTGAAGCACGATAGCAATTTACAAGTCTGACCTTCTTCAGGATGGCAGCGTTTACATTGGGCAGAGGGACCGGATCATCATCTCCTTCATCATCCATCCCTAGATCTGAGCAGAACAGAGCTGTGATTACACACAACACCTCCACACATCCCATTAATACATATATACATTACATATACACTGTATATAACCACATCTCAAATCATCTTACCTTCAAGCATGGTTTTTATAGTCACAGACTGCTTGGCGATTTCAACATCCACCTCAAACATCTCTCCATCAGAGCTCTGCAGTTTAATAGTCGGCATCTGCATCAATAATAACACAATAACAGACACATTATTACAGAATAAGAGTGTCTCGTGCTAGCTGTGTCAGCTCACATTCTCCAGCACTACCAACACTCACAAGACTGAGTCAAACCTCAGAGAGGCAAATACTGCATATAAATAAAATATAATGAAGTGTGAAGATCAAGAAACCCGCTCGAGTCGAAGCACACTGAACACTACAGCGAGACTGAGTCCCTAACAAGTGCACTTCTCCAGCAGGTTTACAAACCTCTAAGCATCGAGACTATTACTGTTTCATTAAACGTACTCTTCATATGAATTAAAAACATAACAGAAACATAAAGCTCGGGCTGTTTGTGATGCTAAGCTAACGTTAGCCGCGCGGCTAATAGGCCTCTCATAGCAACCGCTGCATTCATCGCGTTAACCGGGTTAAAACTTCATCATTTCACACAATATCACGCCCGCTGCGACTCTTCGCTGTCAAAATATAACATATGACACGCTCATGTGGCAGACTTTGTCCCGTTCTTACCGTGACTGAGAGCGACGAAAGTATGAAACTGAAATTCAACAAGGCCTGACTGAGGCTGATGCTGCGTCCCTATTCGCATACTATCAGTGCTAAATAACCTCACATCCAAGTGTGACGTCGCAAGCCACGCCCATGTCCAAATACGTCACATTCGTATTCATTTCGAAACCGGAAAAACCATCGATAAGAAGATAAGTTTAATTATTTGCCTTGTTTGCCAACCGCTAAAAAGAAGAAGCCTTTGTTGTTTTCCGTGTTGGTAAATTAAAAAAATAAAATAAAAATTAATAAAATCTTTGGTCTTTACCAAGACTTAAAGGGACACTCCACCCCAAAATGAACATTTTGTCATTAATCACTTACCCTCATGTCATTCCAAACCCGTAAAAGCTTTGTTCGTCTTCGGAACACAATTTAAGATATTTTGGATGAAAACCGGGAGGCTTGTGACTGTCCCATAGACTGCCAAATAAATAACAGTGTCAAGGTTCAGGAAAGTATAAAGGCATCGTCAGAATACTCCATCTGCAATCAGTGATTCAAACGTAACGTTATGAAGCGGCAAGAATACTTTTTGTACACGAAGAAAACAAAAATAAAGACTTTATTCAATAATTCCTTTGTCAACAGTCTCCTCTGTGTCTCTCATTATCACCGTATGCTGCGTATGCTCTTCTGTGTCAGCCGCGCCACAAGGATGCGCTGGTTTCTTTCAAATCAACTTCAACTTTATTTATTTATAAAGCACTTTTGAGATCACTATGTAGAAACCAAAGTGTTGTACAAGAAGACTAAATAAAAATATAAGAATAAAATCAAGCATAAAACATTTTAAACATACCACAACAACAACAAAGAACAAATTACAAAACATTTTTAAATGCTAATGAAAACAAATGAGTTTTAACGGACTCTGAAATACAGGAAGTGTAGGAGATTTTACAGAGAGAGGAAGGTCATTCCAAAGCCTTGGAGCAGCAACAGAAAAGGCCCGATCACCTTTGCATTTTAAACGAGATCGAGGAACTATCAGATGTAATTGATCATTTGAACGCAAAAACCTATTGGATTGATGCAAACTGATTAAATCTGAAATATACTCTGGTGCTAAACCATGCAAAGCTTTAAAAACATATAATAGCACTTTATAATGAATCCTGTATCGTACAGGAAGCCAGTGTAATTTAATTAGCACAGGAGTAATATGCTCTCTCTTCTTTGTACCCGTTAAAAGCCTAGCCGCTGAATTCTGAACAAGCTGCAGGCGAAGAGAGAGGCCTGACTCACACCCAGATACAATGCATTACAATAATCCAAACGAGATGACACAAAATCATGCACAACTTTCTCTAAATCCTCAAAAGAAAGGATAGACTTCAACTTAGATAAAGATCGAAGATGGAAAAAACTATTTTTAACAACAGTATTAATTTGTCATCAAATTTGAGTCAAAAAATGACACCAAGGTTTTTCACTCTAGAAAGATTTTTTCCCAGGATGTAACCCCAGGCAGTCAGTGACATCATCCACACATCCCTTTTTACCAAATAAAATAAACTCAGACTTATTCTCATTCAATTGAAGAAAATTATTAGCCAACCAACACTTAACCTCATCCAAACCTTCATACGGAGACTGAATGGATAAATGATCCTTGCGTTTCAATTGTAAATAAATTTGTGAGTCATCAGCATACAAATGTTTTCCAAAAATTGATCCTAGAGGGAACATATAAAGGGAAAACAAAACCGGTCCCAGGATTGAACCCTGAGGAACCCCACACTTGAGAGGGGCAATGGATGAAGAGTAATTCCCTAGACTGACTGAAAAAGTCCTATCTTTTAAATATGAAGTGAATATTAAATATGAATATGGTCAACTGTGTCGAATGCTGCGGTAAGATCTAAAAGTAACAGAACAACACAGCTTCCAGAATCAGCACCACATAGAATATCATTAGTAACCCTCAAAAGAGCTGACTCCGTACTATGGCTGGCTCTAAACCCTGACTGAAATCTATCTGAAATGTTGTTCTTAACCAAAAAATCATTAAGCTGTGCATACACAATCTTCTCCAGTATCTTTGAAATAAAAGGCAATTATGAAATGGGATGAAAATTATTCATATCAGAGGAGTCTAAACCAGCTTTTTTAAGAAGGGGCTGGATAACTGCATGTTTAAAACTTGGTGGAACAACACCTAATGTCAAGCTACTATTCATAATAGTTAAAATGCATGTACCAATAGAATGAACCACCTCTTTAAATAAAAGAGAAGGAATCACATCACAGGGAGACCTAGTGGGCTTCATGTGCGCAATCATTTCTTTGAGCTGTGGAAGACAGACAGGCGTAAAACAAGTCAATTGATTTGGAAGAGCAGAGGGTACAATAAGATCATTAGTAACAGATGAAATCTGGGATCTGATTCGAGCAGTCTTATCAATGAAAAAACGTAAAAACTTTTCACATGTGTCAACAGAAGGAGAGAGTAATGGCATAACAAGGATGGAGTACAGTGTTTACAGTAGAAAAAAAAGCACTCTAGGATTATGGCAGCTCTTCGAGATAATATCAGAAAAATAATTAGATCTATGATCTATGGTATTCACTCAAACAACTCTTCAAAATCTCATAAGAAACCTGTAGCTTATCTTTAAGCCATTTACGTTCAGCCCTCCTGCGCTCTTGCCTGAGAGCACAGGTATTACTGTTCAACCAGGGCTGTGTCTTGACCTTTTTATTCCTAATTTCCAAAGGAGCCACAAGATCTTAAATATCTGAACAAGTAGAGTTAAACTGATTGACCAGCTGTTCAGGTCCAATACAGACAGAGGGAGACTCAATCAAGGTAATTAAAGGAGAAACTCCAAAAGCTGCTGAAAATGTACTAGCGGTACAAGGAGTAAGAACACGAGAAGCAATAGAAGAAGAAACATTCATAATCTGAGTACTACATGGGAAAGTAGGGCTAAAAAAGACAGTCTTGTGGTCAGAGAAAACAGTGTCTGCAATTTTCATCCCACAAACTGAAAACCCCAAAGATAATACAAGGTCAAGAGTATGACCACGCTCATGTGTTGGACCAGAAACAAACTGTAAAAGATCAAATGACTCACTAACCAGGGGCTTTGAAGGGCAACAAACATGTATGTTAAAATCCCCCAAAATTAAAATATTGTCAAAAGAAGGGACAATAACAGATATAAATTCAGCAAAACACATAACACAGATTTAAAAGAATTCAACACAATAAAAATCAAAGCTGAATACACGTAGAAACAGCGCATCCTTGTGGCGTGGCTGATACAGAAGATCATACGCAGGTTTCTCGCCGCTTCATAACTGTCTGTGTGTTTTGAACTTAAAGGGATAGTTCACCCAAAAATGAAAATTCTGTCATCATTTACTCTCATGTCGTTCCAAATCTGTATGAGTTGCTTTCTTATGTTGAACATAAAAGAAGATATTTTGAAGATTGCTGGTAATCAAACAGTTGGTGGTTCCCATTGACTTCCATAGCATTTCTTTTTCCTACTATGGAAGTCAATGGGAACCACCAACTGTTTGATCACTTTAAATCAGGCACATACTTGGCTACCGACACTGTTGTGCTTCCTTCCATAATGTTATCCCTACATCCTAGGAACCTTCCAAATATATACATATACAAAGCCTACATATATATGAAGAGTTCATATGCAAAAGACTCTAAGTGCATCTGCCATCTGAAATGTTTTTCTAAAATTAGCCTTTTTCTCAGGCTCTCATGTAATTTCACTTTAATAGCAATAGATAGGTTCTTTCCATTGCTATAAAGTTAAATAACTGAAAATAAATAGAGCCTGAGAAAAATGTTCATTTTAAGGGAAAATTTTCAGATGGCAGATGCACTTAGAGGCTTTTGCATATGAACTCTACATATATATACCGGTGTGTGTGTGTATATATATAAACATATATATATATATATATATATATATATATATATATATATATATATATATATATATATATATATATATATATATATACACAAAGTCTTGCATACATATGAGGTTTCTTCATGTAATCTCAGATGCACTGGATGATGCTCAGATCTCTGTGTGACTCCTTATGCCAACAAGATTCTCACTGGATTATTACAATTAATGGCAAAATAATAAAACCTTTTTTGTTGTTGTTGTTGGTTCAGAATAGATACTAAATGTAATTATTTCTGTAAAATAATAAACATGAAAATACCCAATGAAGCAAAGGATGTATTTTTATTCATCTTGAAGCATGTGGAGGACCTGGACACATTTCATATCAAGTTTTGTTGATGAACAAGTCTTGAAGGTTAATGCCATGTTACTTACATAACCTATCAAAGCAAGCGATCTCTGTTTATCCTATGTACAGTATGTGTAGCCTGCTGCATCTGGAGAAGGAGAACTGTCAGTCCTATCATTCAAATGTTAACACTTTATGATACGTGGAACACAGCTTTAGAAAATTAAATCTTAATTATAAATTAATTAAAAATATGATAATCATGACTTTTACAATACCAAAATCTAATTGTCCCCTTTAAATCTGATACATTTAAAATGTATTTAAAATGAATTTATCTCAATTGCATGAATAAGGTAAGGTGTAAATGTTTTTATTAACAATTAGCCTAATTTAATCAACCAATACAAGTGTTTTACAGGCTGTTTTGATGACGAAATCAGCTCTGTATATTAGACATATTAAATATATAAGATTCAAGTTCGCCATTGATTAGACATAAGGTTACTTCTGGGTTTCCCCAGTACAGGGATTGGGAATCACAAGGTGACGTATTGAATAAGGGCGTGGCTTCTGACGTCACGCTTGGAACGTAGTTTTAACGCTATGAGTTCTTAATTTAATAGCTAGTAACTGTTTCTAGGCTTTTCTAGGCTACTGTTGGTTTGATTGCTTCTATTGTCCTCACAGATGTGACACAGGGATGCACAATTAATCAAATTTCTAATCGTGATTACAATTAAGTAATCTTTCAAAGATGCAATTAAAAAAAAAAGAAAAAAAGTCTACTTACATTATTCTGCGTGCTTAAGATATGCATGTTTTTTTTTCTTTCTTGATTATCTAAAGGGTTTTCCACTGTTTTAGTATAACATTATAATACCATGCATAATTTTACTTTTTTAATTTATTTAACGAAGAAACCAAACCGATGTATGCTTGACATTTGAGGCTTAATGCTGTAGAAAAGCAATACAAGTTTTTCAGGAAGAGTGTTTTCAGCTTGTTTATTTTCATATAAAAACATGCCACGCATTTGCTCCAAACAATGGTTTAAAGCAAAACACCATTCAGCGTAAACTGTGATAATCCTAAATAATAATCACAATTAGTTTTCAAGGGAATACTCGACAATTATGATTTTTGAAACATCTGAAACTATTTTCTGTTGCAATACAGAGATGTGTAGCTCTCTCAACTTACATTTTGGTTAAATATCGGAGAAAAATAGCTTTTATATATAAATATGTATACACACACATACATAGACACAGGGCTGCATTAAGACTGTAAGGGGCCCCTGGGCTTTACCTCTTAAGGGGCCCTTCATCCACGAGAACTAAAGCCTACATTCACTCAATCTTAATAACCACAAAGCACAAGTTGTCAGCCTTTAATTTTGTAGTAATAAATGCCATTAACAAAACATCAGAAGGGTCTGTCACTGCATGAACTACACATACTGTAGTCAGACATATATTACAGTATAATACAGTAATTACCCAGATTTCTATAAAAACTGTACGTGTTAATGTTGATTAAAAGCATTATGAACTCACTAAGATCTTTTTTGTGGCTTAGCCTATTGCACTTAAAAACTAGTTTTAACATTAAGCACATCCCGCATTATTTTCTCATTCATGCATGGTCTTTTCATAAAGAATGCAATGTGCCCAAATATCCTGCTACAAAGAAGTTTATTATTCGGTAGAAGAGTATCTGGAAACATCAGACGCTATCAAGTGCTTTGCTTCCGAAGGCCCAGGTAAGCCCACGCATTAACGCAGCCATTTCTTTAAGTTAATTTCTTTCTGATAACATCCAAATTGTTGAAGCACTTTTTGCTTTAATTACAGCCTTTACTCTGTCGGGATTTGTCTCTACTGACTCTGCAGAACTGCTCAAGTTCAGTTCAGTCTGATGGTGTGTTTGTGGACTGCAGTCTTCAGGTCATTCCACAGATTTTCAGTGTGGTTTAACCCCTTAACTGTCACCCCCATTTTTTAAAATAGGCATTAAAGTGCACTATCCAAACTTAAATTGTTGTATTTTATGAACACTTTGGAATATAGACCTAAGGTCGGTCTCTTTTTAAAGAAGAAAATTAGCAGATTTTGGCAAAAGTGGATTTTTTCCATAAAATTAAAGTATCAAAAAGTTATAGAAGTTTAAATGTACTATAAATAAAATGTGCTATATTAATTTTATTTTATTTATTATAAATATTTTACATAACAGGTTTTACTCTAAAATTGGTATAAAATTAAAGCCTTGTGTCTAAATAAGATATATTCCAAATTTGAAGTTGATATGAAAAAAAATAGAGGTTCCTGTGAGATTTTATTTAGGGCATCATACCACAAACAGCCACTGGGAGCAATCAAAACTCCTTTGAATTTTGTTTAATGAATTTTTCCTTAGATTTCTCTGTCAATTTTACTTCAATACTCAAAATAACCACCAAATATGGAATCCTGAGACTCAGACCTTTCCAGTGATATGTTTGTTGCCAAGATTATAAAAAGTTTTGATTCTAAAAGACCGTAATGCATTTTGTAATATGACACTTGACCCCGCCCACTAAGGGGGAGGAGACCGCCATAAGAATTTAAAGTAGCATTTCCATGGTAACGCAATGTCCGATTTCAAAATGGTTTTCACAGGATGAATCTTGTGCTTCTAAGCTTTCAAATGATATATAATTTATGATGATTACTAAAAGATTTTATAGAGAAAAAGGACAACAACAAAAAAGAGCGCCAAGCGTCCCACAGGTGACAGTTAAGGGGTTAAGTCTGAGCTCTGACGAGGCCATGCAAGGACATTCAGCTTTTTCTCCTTCAGCCACTGTGTGCTTTGGGTCATTGTCAACTTCTTCCCATTGACAGGTTTCAGGAGAGCAGCAGATCTTCTTCAAGAATTTAATGGTATTTTTCCCCGTCCATGTTTCCTTCTATCCTGCACGTGCTCCTGCAGAGAAACACCCCATTAGACGATATTACCACCTCCATGCTTTACTGCAGGAATGCTGTTATTGTGATGCTGAGCTGGATTGGACTTCTGGCAGACTTACCGTTTAATGTTGAGGCCAAATGATTACATTTTAAGCCTAGTTCACATACACGACTTACTCCGTCGGCTTAAAATCCTGTAGTGTGAACTAGGCATGAGTCTCATCTGCCTCAGACTTCTCAAGGTGTGTTTTGGCAAAGCTCAGTTGTGACTGCATGAGGTCTTTCTCAAGAAGCGTCTGTTTTCTTGCAGCCCTCCCATACGAGCCACATTTGTGGAGGATTTGTGATATTGTCGTCACATGCACACAATGACCGCTCTTGGACATAAACTCCTGCAGCTGCTTCAGAGTTGCTGTCGGTCTCTTGGTCGCCTCTCTGAGCAGTTTCCTCCTGGCTCTTTCGTCCAGTTTGGAGTGACGTCCTGATCCAGGGAGGGTCCGTGTCGTGCCAAATACCTTCCACTTCTTAATAATAGACTTCACTGTGCTTCTAGGCATTGATAAAGCCTTTGAAATTTTTTTGTATCCATCTCCTGACTTGTGCATGTCCACAACTTTATCCCGGAGATCTTTTGACAGTGCCTTGCCACCCATTGCTGATTGTTTGCTTCAGATGCACTACCAAAGACTGAAATGCTCCAGGAACGCTCTTTTCATGCTGAGCTGATCAAAATGAAAGTCAAATGGCTTTGTGTGGATTCTGTTTTTTTTTATTTGTTTCTGAAGTGTGTGTGTTAAATCTCTCACTTGGCTGTTATAAGTTGCTCTGAGTAAATGCAGCTGGATAAAACAAAATCTGTGTCCGTCTTCATTTCAGGCTGCAAAGCAACAAAATATGATTATTTTAAAGGGAGCTGATTATTTTCTATACCCACTGTATATATATATATGAGTCAAAGACGTTAAGATGTCCGCATCAAAAGAAATATACAAAAGTGATTTTGTGTCCATAGAAAGCACATTAAATGTAAGTAAAATGTCTACTTTTAAGGTTTCAAATAAGTTTTTGGAGAATAAAATGTGAAAATTTGGTTGCAATAATGTTACATTGTCATTCATTGTAACACAATATTTATGCAAAAATTCAAACAACATGCTTATTCTGACGTGTACATATTAAAATACCTAAAATAATAATGGAGCATACTAAATTTTATTGTGTTTTAAATTAGTAAAAAATCCTTACTGACAAATGGGCAAAACCTAGGATAGTGGCAAATGTTAAAAATGTAAAATTACAACTCATTAGTATTTGGGGTGAAAGTAATTAGTCTATTAATATGTCATAAATTGATTTTTGTTGTAAATATGCCTGACGAGATTGTTACACAGAATGACATTTTACTGGGTGTCTTCTCTAAATCAGGGGAAAATGTATGATATTTATTTTTTCCTCAGAAAAACAAAATTGCAATTAAATAAAACAGAAAACTTTTTGCATTTTTTGGGGAAAACTACAACAGTTTAAAGCAGTATTACACTTTTTTTATGCTTAAACACTTTTTCGTCTTTGACCCATATACACACATATATGACCACATCCATACCTGTCAACATTTGGATACCGAAATCCGGGAGACTCCGGGGGGCGGGGCGGTTGGGGGTGGATGTGGGGGGGGGGGGGGGGGGTTTGCGGTCTCGGGACTCGACAGATGGGGGTTGGGTTTGGGGCGGGTCAGAGGCAAGTTAAATACACATAATACATAATTATTAATAAGAATTATTGTGATAATAAATGCACTTATTCATGTTTCTTTTTTATTTATCTTTATTATAACAAATTTTATATTACATAAAAGGAAACTGTGGTGCACGTGGAACAAGTAACAAAAAATTTCATGTAACGTTACTTGAAGTACTTGGAAACACCTTCATGTTAAATACATGAAGTACAGTACTTCATGTATTTAACATGAATGTGTTTCCTAGTGTTTCTTACATCCAGAATTATAATTGTAAGTAGCAGACTTTGCTGCTATAAGTACCCCTCTGGAGGGAGTGATAAAGTTTGAAATCGCGGGTGTGCCCCTTTGAGCCTCCTCAGCGCGATTGTGCCGTTGGGATTTATTGTGCTGTGTTACGTCGTTTTTCCCACGTGTCTGATACTGAAATCAGTGCGACATACTTTGCAAAAAGCGTAGGAATTGTCGATGCTGCTTCGTGATAAGAAATTAAATTCCTCCGACCAGCTGTTATTATATTTGAAGCTATATTAAGTTTTTTTCGCCGTACGTAGCACCACCTGAGCTTTCTAATGCCATTTTTAGTGACGCTTGATTCAAATTCCCCCGTCTACCTGCGCAGATATCAAACTGCGCAACAGAGCTGTAGGTTGCCAGGTTGAGGTCACAAATGGGTTCAAAATTGTATAATGTATCTATTGTGTGAGTAGGATGCGTTTCATACAATATCTGGCAACTGGACAACCTTAGAATAATGTATTGATGTGATTATTCATATAACGAGGTAGGGCCATACAAATTACGGGAGTTTCCCGGGAAAAATAACAAAACGGGAGGGGGGCGGGAGATGGGTGTGAAATACGGGAGACTCCCGGGAAAAACGGGAGTGTTGACAGGTATGACCACATCTCAAATCAGCTTACCTTCAAGCATGGTTTTTATAGTCACAGACTGCTTGGCGATTTCAACATCCACCTCAAACATCTCTCCATCAGAGCTCTGCAGTTTAATAGTCGGCATCTGCATCAATAATAACACAATAACAGACACATTATTACAGAATAAGAGTGTCTCGTGCTAGCTGTGTCAGCTCACATTCTCCAGCACTACCAACACTAACAAGACTGAGTCAAACCTCAGAGAGGCAAATACTGCATATAAATAAAATATAATAGAAGTGTGAAGATCAAGAAAGCCGCTCCAGTCGAAGCACACTGAACACTACAGCGAGACTGAGTCCCTAACAAGTGCACTTCTCCAGCAGGTTTAAAAACCTCTAAGCATCGAGACTATTACTGTTTCATTCAGAGTACTCTTCATATGAATTAAAAACATAACAGAAACATAAAGCACGGGCTGTTTGTGATGCTAAGCTAACGTTAGCCGCGCGGCTAATAGGCCTCTCATAGCAACCGCTGCATTCATCGCGTTAACCGGGTTAAAACTTCATCATTTCACACAATATCACGCCCGCTGCGACTCTTTGCTGTCAAAATATAACATATGACACGCTCATGTGGCAGATTTTGTCCCGTTCTTACCGTGACTGAGAGCGACGAAAGTATGAAACTGAAATTCAACAAAGCAGGAGCTCAATGTTGTGACTCTGGGTTGCCAGGTTTTCACAGAAAACCCCGTCAAATTGCGGCTCAAAATTATCCCGATCGCGTTCCGGGTGGTTGTTGGGTTAAATACACGTAAAATACTCGTTTTTGGTAGTTTCCCCTGTAAAAAGTCGTATTCCAGGAGCTAAATATCAAGTTATTGTGGTCGCTTCAACCCGCGGGGACAGTATTAAAGTAGCCCAATTCCGCGTGAAAACCTGGCAACACACGAGCGACGCCACATCACTGAGACTAAATATTTACACAATTACTCCCCAAAACCTAATAGTTTTAAGGCTACGAGTTCTGAATATTAGCATTTCAGGCTATGACGCGTCATCTACCCATAATTCTACATCACTGTCCTCGTGTATTTGTATTTTATAACATAGAGTTGCAATCAATTTATTACAACTATTTATTTTCTATAGCATTTGTGAAATAAAAACAGCTGATGAAAGTGATGTATCAAGAAATATTTGCTATTATATATATACACACAATATTTTTGTCAAATATAGGAGAAAAAATTGCTTATAAATACACAGACACACACACTGCACAAAGGTCTTAAATCATGTAATGTTCACAACTGATGACTTTTAAAACTGTTCTATGGAGTTTTTGCCAACTTTTATATATGTATATAACAACAGTACAGCCATGTGAACACACTGTACCTTCAGTCCCTCACAGCCTCATTTTCATTCCTGTCAAAAATCAAATAAGCTGCTGTGTTTAAGTTTGTGTATCGGATGAAACCACGCCATTCATTCTCATAGTTATTAAATCCAGATCATTTATCATCATTATTGACACATTTGATCTCTATATGCTGTAGTTTGATCACCCAGCCCTTGAGCAACCCTGACTAAAGGTCTCTGCTTGGATCGACTGAGGACACAACACACAGGAGCAATATCCATCTTTATTCTTGAACTGGTACCCTTTATACAGACACAGAACCATCATATGAAGCTATTCCAGGATTCAGACGACAGCACGCCATCTCAGTCTGCCACACATCATTAGTTGGCATTTAACACGTTCATCGTAGGAAAGATTACAGCCTGCTTGTTAGGATACAAAAGCATCTAATCACCCATAGAACATGGAAATAAACTGTAAAACCGACTGAAAAAAAAAAAAAAAGTGCACAGACATAAAAAAAAAAAAAACGAAAGGGAAAGAACAAAAACAGGGTTCATGGAGGAGATGGTGTGTTCAGAAGAGTTTCACAGCCCGTGTTCATCTAAACACCGGAGGACAGAAGCAGGAGCAGACAGGAACGGAGGTCTGGAGGATGATATCTGGTGCTCGTGAAGCCGGATCGGTTTGGATATGGCACACACCTTTTGGTCCACAGACATTTCTCACTGGATCAGTTTTCTCTTATCTTTTTATACTGTTGCCCATTCCTCTCCCCTTATTTTAAACTGAAGGATGATGATTATACTATCGTGGCAATACTGGATTCACAGGAAGTAGTCGGGGGTACGGCGAGTGACATGCGGCTCTCCTCTGCGGGGCGCCGGGTCAAACTGCAGGCTGAAATCACACAACAACAACACGGATCAGAGACGCTCATCTGCTGCTGCATCCGCTTCCGTCAAGCTTCTCTACTTACAAGGAGTACTTGAGGGTGTCGTCCAGCTCCATGATGGCTGCCTGGTTCCCACAGCGGTAGCAGTAGTTGGGCGCGCTGAAGATCGTTACCACGTTGCGATCATGGCACCAGTTGTATCCCTAGGAGACGAAACAGTGTTATTTTACAATCACAGATTTTTAATGTTTTTTGAGGAAGCCTCTTCTGCGCATCGAGGCTGCATTCATTTGATCAAAAATACAGAAAAAACAGTAATATTGTGAAATATTATTACGATTTAAAATAACGGGTTTCCGTTTTTATATATTTTAAAATGTAATTTATTTCTGTGAAGCAAAGCTGAATTTTCAGCATCATTACTCCAGTCTTCAGTGGCACAGGAATACTGGCATAAATGTGCATTATTCACTGATTGTGAGCTGCTTTTGAAAAGAAAGCCTTTTGACTCATTTATTTAATCAAATCATAGCCTTTAAGTGTAAGCATAATATTGTGATTCCTGTTCCCAATTTTAATGCCTCTTAAAAGCTGTTTGCCTTACATTTCGCGAGTGAAACGCTCACACTGTCGAGATCTGAAGATGTGTGACCTGACTGTTCTTTCAGCAAAGTAATAAAATCAAGCATCGTCCACTTATAATTCTTTAAGATAACACAAGACCGTGCCGAAAGACATCGGACGCGTGTCCCATTCAGCAGCAGTGTTCATGTACCTAACTTCAGAGTAAAGAAGATTATGAGTCTACTGTGGCATCAAGAGATGCTCCCACCTCCATCACTAGCTGGTGAGCTCTAGAGACCAGCGTCAGGCCGTTGGCGTGGTTGAACGTCTCAGATATGTCCTGCCCAAAGGTGTAGCCGGCACCTCTGGGAGAAATACCCCAGCCTCCGCGGTCATCTGGGTCAGACCACAATAAATCACACATGGGTCCCTGAGGAAGACCACAGACAAAGAGAGCGGTTAAGGACTTTTATTTTGCGATTTGACTCGAACTGCACATGCAAAACACAAAGAAGGGTTGCAGCTGTCATAGCTTGCTGCTAAAACAGTCACGTTTATAAAGAAAAGACATGATCGGATTATCTGTGTCCAGTACCTCATGAGGAACTTCCTGTAAACGATCCAGCGCTCTGATGTGGTCAAGAGTGTCTATGGACGGGGACAATCCTCCATGAAGACAGAAGATCTACAAGAAAAAAATAAAATAAAACATAAGATGCAACCTTATGATTTTAACAGTAAATCTCTTTTGTTTGCCAAAAAATTAAATGGTCTAACTTTCATTTGACTAAAAGATTCATTAACCCTTTGATGTTTTCATTTGATTACTTTTAAAATTGAGAAAACAAAACATTTTGTGGGGCCTGATTCTTGTGTGTGTGTATATATATATATATATATATATATATATATATATATATATATATATATATGTGTGTGTGTGTGTGTATGTATTTATTTCTTTAAGTGTAATAAAACAGCTTTTTTAATTAATTCTTTGATTAGACATGCTTTTTAATTATTACATTTTAATTAAACCATTTAAATAAAATGTAGAATTTTTTTTTTTTTTAAAAAGCACAGAATTTAGTAAAAATAAAATGGAATTTGAAATGTTCTAAAATGTTCAACTTTTAATACTGTTGTTAAACTGTATAGGTTTCATTATTTTAATCAGACATGCTTTTTGATTGCCAAATTTAACTAAAATGAAGTCCAGAAAAAAAAAAAAAAAAAAATTCCTAAGTTTACTTCAACTACTTCCACTAACGTCACCAAACAGCAGCGCAGAAATAATGACAAGCAAACTGACAGATGGTTTACACAGTGCTCTAGAGACACAGAGGTCAAATATCCTCCCATGAAAGACTTAAACATACACTTGAATGCACATTGAACAAAGCAGCGAGTCTTTAATATCAAAACACATCACACAGCTGAGCTCCAGCAGAGAGAATATCCACCGACCTGTCCATCTACCAGAGCAGTGAGGGGAAGGTAATCGAAGAGGTCTGTGAAGTATTTCCAAACGTTTGCGTTGCCGTATTTCCGTAAGCATTCGTCATAAAAGCCGTACACTTGTGTGATCTGTCTGCTTTCGTGGTTCCCTCGAAGTATTGTGATGCGTTCACGGTACCTTACCTAGAATTTGGAGACATAACTGATGATTAGAAAAATATACAAAATAAAACTGTCCATTAACGTGCATGAAGACTAATCAGACGTGATCTCGTGACTAGAGAGACAGTCCCTGTTTCCTACTGACTTTATTAAAATTGTTCTGTAAATATAATTTATTCAAAAGCAATATTCATGAAGTTAACTAAAGGTTATGCACGCTAACCACTGCCATAATAGATACTAATTATAAAAGTGCAAGAGGCTGCTCAAAGAACAGATAAATGACATTGTCAGTGTGTTTTTAGTTTCATATTTCATCTGTCAATGCTCTGTTGACACTGGACTTCCTTAAATCTATATTTGGCACTGCATCCGCATGTCATAAATCACATCATAACTCCAGATGAACAAAGAATAACACTACAGCGAGGCGCGAGAGAGCACTCAAAGCTTCCCAGATCACATAAACTGGTGCAACATTCACAGAAACGAATCATTCTTTCTAAATAAATGAGAATGTATCAGAGTTTTTCTAAATGTTTACGCTTTTGGACTAAAGTCCTGTGTTCACAAATAAATAGAGGCAGATGCAACTGAAGTATGTTTCCTTTTTAAATATGAAATAATGATAAAACCTGTATGATTTAGCATGATAATTACCGTCACCGTAACTTTTTTAATCATAAAACAGGTTAAATAAGCACAAAAAAAAATAATACATAAATGATGCACAGATGCAGAGCAACACAAGACACTAACCGAGTAAACCAAATAAATAAATGATGTGAAAACAGTGTTTTTACACACAGAAACTTATTTTAGCTTCTGAAGTGATTCACATCTCCAGCTTAATCAGCTCACACAGAAACTAACACCTGTCTTCTGTAATAACTAATTATTGCCTCTCTCTCAAGTATAATGTAAATACATATACATTTTTATTTATACAGCTGTATATACAGTAAATAATGCACAAATCTGTAAATAAATCTTCTGTTCCAGATGTAAAACACATTATTATTATTATTATAATTTTTTTTATCCCTCTTAGTCTTATTTAAAAGTTCTTTCAGTTCTCAATATTATGTGTATGTTTGTACTAAAAGCTCAAAATAATAATAATTCCTTTGTGTTTGCACGGATTTGGTGAATAAAGCTGATTCTGATTGAATTAGTAGTTAAAACCTTCCAAATGTTGTGACACGCTATAAGACTATATATATATATATATATATATATATATATATATATATATATATATATATATATATATATATATATATATATATATATATATAAGATACTCTGAAGAATAATGGTGACCAAACAGCTGACGGTAGCCATTGACTTCCATAAGTCTGGAAAAAAAACCACCATGGAAGTCAATGGCTACAGTCAACAGTTTGGTTACAAACACCTTCAAAATATCTTCTTTTGTGTTCAACAGAAGAATCATAACTCATACGGGTTTGGAACAATTTGAGGGTGAGTAAATGATGACTATTTTCATTTCTGGGTGAACTATGCCTTTAATATTTATAAATAGGTGTCTAAAAACAGGCACCGACCTTGAGAGAGACGAGCAGCGTGACGGTCTCCACGGAGTAATAGCCTCGGTCCACGTAATCTCCCATGAACAGGTAGTTTGTGTCCGGCGACTTCCCTCCGATCCTGAAGAGCTCCATCAGGTCATGAAACTGACCGTGGACATCTCCGCACACGGTGACCGGACACCTCACCTCCTGCACATTAGACTCCTTGGTCAGGATCTCTTTAGCCTGCAGGGAACAAATATAATAATCATTCTGGTTAAGGCACCTCATGATGTAATCATAAAGACCCCGATAAACTCTTTGTGAAGTAAAACAATGTCCAGCAACAGTGAACTTATTTTTAATAAGCATTCAGACTCCACCCGCTGCTCTTTCCTCTGATGTATTTGCAAAAAGGCTGTATTTTCTGCTATACGTGACGTTTCCAAGGTCCTCCGGATTAGAGAGAGCATACAGGCGCACATATATAAATACAGACACCTGTCCACATCTGCTGCTCGGTGTTGATTTCGGACGCTGAAATCATGCGACGAGAGCCAAACGTGTTCAAGGATTCTCTTACGTTTCTCCTTCATTCTGCTGTGCTGAACGAAATCAATCTAAAAGTTCACACAAAAATCTACCGAGACAAGAGCAGCGGATGCACAGAACAGTCCTTGATTATAACCGCCTGAGCCTCTTTATATATATATATATATATATATATATATATATATATATATTAGAATACTCTATAATCACACACATGTGAGCTTATGATGTCAGTATTACTGTGGGTTTATTTCGTCAAACCACGTCAGGTTTATGTAGTAACGCTTTAAAAGCAATAAGCCACGGTTTACACTCACTTTAGAGCATCACATTGCAGTTCTCTAGCGACGTTTAATAAAGCAAGCACACAAGACACTAGGGCTGTGCAAAAAATCTAATGCGATTTTCATGCGCATCTCTTCAGTAAAGACGCTCCTGTGATTCTTTCTTTTCTTTTAAACGCCATACCAGCTTCTAAGGCTATATTCATGGCGAGAATAAAGTGCAATCCGCTCCTGTGATTAGTAGTATATCTCCAGCACGTGTGTTCAGATCAGGGTTGCCAGGTATCACAAAAAATCCTGCCCAGTTGCTTCTCAAAACTAGTCCAAAACTAGTCCAATCGCGTTTCCAGGAGGTTCCCCGATAAAAATTGCATCCCGGGGTTAAAATATACGTTTTTTTGGCAGGGTTTCCTTGGTAAAATTCTAATTTTAGGGGCTAAATATCACGTTATTGGTATTGGGTTCGCTTCAACCCGCGAACATGAAAAACAACCACAGACCCTAAAATGTGAATATTACCAAGGCAACCCTGCCAAAAAAACGTGTATTTTTATCACCCGGAACGAAACGTGATTGGACTAGTTTTGAGAAGCAATTGGGCAGGTTTTGTTTTGAAGACCTGGCAACCCTGATCTGAACGCACGTGCTGGAGATGTACTACTAATCACAGGAGCGTCTTTACTGAAGAGATGCGCATGAAAATCACATTTGATTTTTTGCACAGCCCTACAAGACACACACTCGAGCGCTTAAAATACGGGTCAAAAATCCACACGTTAAAGTTCTTAAAGGGACAGTTCACCCGAAAATGAAAACTGTCATCATTTACTCAACACCATGTCGTTCCAAACCCGTATGAATTTCTTTCTTCTGTGGAACATGAAAGATGATAATCAGAGAAATTCAAGAAATCTTTGTCCATACAGTAGAAATCAAGGGTAACCAAAACGGTTTGGTGACACGCTACAAAATATCTTTTGTGTTCCACAGAAGAAAGTTAGTCATACAGGTTTGTGATGAGGGTGAGGAAACGATGACAGAATTTATTAGAAGCACGTTTCCTGCATTCCAGCTCAAAATCAGTGCTTTACTGTCGAGTGCTTTTCTATGTGACAAAAACGCTTTATTAATTTTGTCGCATTTGCAGTGAATGCAGTTGTGTCTTTCTGCTGGCTGGAATCGATACAAGTGTGCGGCGACTCAAAGCGGCTGAGACGTTAAACAAATCGTGAGTTTATATGAACGTGTCTCTGAAAGGAACTGACTGTCTTTAGAAACGTTCAGACGGCATTTCATTCATCTCGTCTCTGTATAATAAACATTAAGGCCATGTTTCGTTGGAAAACGCATCTTTTTCTCTCCGTTTTGGCCTTCCGTCCACACTGAGACGGCGTTTTTATCAAGGAAAACGCTTTTTAAAAACACTCTCCAAAAGGGGATAAATCTGAAAACGGCTTTTGAAAACGATGACGCAAGTTTAGTCATGTGACGCATATTAATACCAACCGATATCCATGTTTATACTGGTATTGTGCGCGTTATGTGCTATGCACGTTCACACTATTGCTACAGATGTGTTACTTTGTACACTCTTCATATCACAGTCCTGCAAAGATGAAAGCAAATGTACTCGCGATCGTGAGTGTGTGCGACCTGGACGCGTCAGTGAATGGTGAGTTCTTTTCGTAAATATAATATATATTAAATTTCCTGTATATGTCTGTTCCATGTGTATAATCTGCAGTGAGCTTTGAGGCGAATTTAACTTTTTTTCTGATGTTTTTGTGTATATGAAATACTTTTGGAAAACGCTAGTGTGGATGGAGAGTGGTTTAAACCAAAAACGCCATTTTCAAATGTATCCGGATTCATGTAGACGTCATAAGCGCAGGCTGCTTTGTTTACCGCGGTAACCAAGGAAACGCTGTATGCTGCCGTCCCGTGCGCGCCTCCTGCTGTCAGAGAGAGAATCTGCACTCGTCTTTGTTTTATAACATATTTCGATTTCACAATTGTGTTTCATTTATGTCTCATAAAAACAAAAATCGTATCCTGAATCCTGTGGTTGTGTATTTATCTCGTGAGAGCCGGAAAAACCAAACAGAAGTGATAAAGTCCGGATCTGTAGCCTCAGATGAAGGCCAGTCGCTCAGGCGCCATTTTAAGAGCAGAAAGAGGAGGAAGCAGCTGCATTCAGACGCGACGCGGGTTTAAATAAACCTCTGCACGCGTCTAAACTCTCCACAACACACATACATTTCTGTTTTTATCAGACGATTTAGCGCAAACGAGTCACGGGGTGCTGCTTGATTGATTAGTACTGCAGCTTCCAGCCTACCGTGATTCATAAACCGACTCGATATCCACCACAACTGATTTAATAAGAGATTAACGCAAGACGTGTGTCCTTGTGTTGTGTTTTGTCAGGACGTTAAGAAAGAGCGCAGTTTTTTGTGAGAGAAGCGACCGTTTGAAATGCCGCCATCTTGAAACGTTAACGATAACTCGGCGGCTAACGCGGAAATATCAAATAAACGCTGAAAGGCGATGTTGGTGCTTTATTTCACACTCGTACCTTCTCGCAGAGGCTCTTGACTTGTCCTTCCGAGAGCTGTTTGCATTCATTGAGCTGTTCAATCCACTGATCGAGCTCTTTCGAAAACGCCTTCTCGTCCATGTCTGGATCTTCACTCGGTGTTCGCACGGATTTCACCTCAGCTTTCCTCGAATATCCAGCTTCTGTCGACCGATTGTTTTGAGTCGTAACGTTACATGTGGGCCGGGGATGCTGGAGTTATTAAATAAGGGGATCTCGGGAGGAAACGAGAAGCCGTCGGCCTTCAGAGTCCCACCCTGAGCCACAGTTGTTTTCACTTCAGCCTTCCTCACAGCAGACAGCGAGAACCGGCGCGCCTCTGATTGGACAGTCGCGCGGATACTCCGCTCTGATTGGCCGCCAGGGGCTTTACTGGCTTTCCGATTGGTTCTCGAAGACGTCGTTGGGCGTTTTCCTTCCCCGCGATAGGATCTCATTAATACGTCAACGGTTCAATTAATGTTTATGTAAAATTTAGAGATTTTATTATTTTCTTTTTTTTACAGTCTACAGAGAAAAATAAAGGAACCATAAACATAGCTCAAAACAGAAACATAATAAATAATAAAGGAAAAAAAGAAAGAAGAGGACGTTATAGCCTACAGAATATTAAAAACTAAACAGTAAATACAGCAGAAAATTTATTTATTGGCCGTGCAACTTGTACTGAAATTGTAAGGAAATAATTTTTCATCTCTTGTAAAAAAAAAAAATACTACAAAATTTAAGAAAATGTATACAGAATCTACATAAGAAGAGAATTAGGCGTATTAAAAAACAGGCAGGGGTTGCCAGGTTTTCACAACAAAACCCGCCCAAATGCTACTCAGAACTAGTCTAATCGCGTTTCAGGAGGGCGTGGAGGGTAAACACGCGTTCCAGGGGGTACGATTTTCATCCCAGGGGCTAAATATCAAGTTATTGGGGTCGCTTCGTGAAAAACAACCGCGGCAACAGTGTTAAAGTAGCCCGATTTCGCGGGAAAACCGCGGATCTGGCAACAGCGACTCAAAAACAACAGCATCAAAGCCGCCGCGGCTGTTGCCAGGGCAATGGCGTCACGGGTGACGTCACCGGCGCATCGCCCAGTTCCTCCTGAACGCGACGGTCTTCTGCGTGTTTTATGACCGTGAGCCGTTATTAAAGCATGTCTACTCCGGCGAGACGGCGCCTCATGAGAGACTTCAAGAGGTTTGTGTGTGCAGATGAGTGTGTGTGTGTGGATGTGTTTACACTCCGGACTAGCCTTTAGCAGCGTTAGCCGCGGGCCTGCGCCAGTACGAGCTCGAGCTCGAGCTCGTTCGCGATGTTTTTCTCACAGTACCACAGTAAAGTACCACAGTGCTTTTTATCAGGGTCGACAGTGTTTGTGTCACGCTTGTTTAGCACTCATCATGTTTTAGATATGAAGACAAAGCCAGAAATAGCATCACAGTACCATGATTTAATATCTCGGCATTAGGACTAAGCTACAACTCTTTATTTTTATATAAAATAGACCCACTTTGTATTAGTAAGTGTATATAAATGTCTTTAATTAACGTTACTTTAAAATCATAATTTGATACAATGTGTTAATTGTGCACGTGCATGCTTTCAGTGAGTTGATATTTAAACTGTAATTATCTATAACTGCAGTGTTGAACCTACTTCATCCTTAAAACTAAACCTTGAAATGCCTTTTGTGTACTTGATTAATCTTATTTTATGGAGTGAAGATTATTTTGTGGTTTACCTGTACATCAGTGACCTGAAAAACAAGGTCTTTTTTTTTTTGTTTTGTTTTGATGCACAAGATGTTTTTATTGTCTCTCAAAACAAAATATTTTATTTAAACCCGTGAAAATGCTGATCCCGTTGTGAATAATAGCTAACAAAAAAATCACTTTTTAAAACTGCTGTTCCCTTATTATCCCTTAAGAACTCATTTTGGCATCCTCCTGAGAACCATAAGAAAAGTTTTGTTAATTTTTGTATTTTTTATATCATTACTTTTGGTCGGAGCATAAGAAACAAATGGAGAAAAAAACATTTTTGGAAAAAAATAAAAGATATTCATATTTTATTCTATGTCCTTTGTAGAGGACGCCAGTTAATAATTAAATAAATAAAAAAAGACATGAAAAGGCATGTATAAACAATGTTTTATTTTTTCATTCACCAATCAGTTTTTAGGTTTCAGCCTGTTTTTAGCCAAACTTTGTACAAAGATGATTCTCAACTATGTTATGAAAGATATAACACAATGATTTGATATGCTACTGTACTTTATGGAATATGTGTCCGTAAATAGATATACAATGTATCTAAACACTGCATCTAATTTGCATATTAATGTTAATAATGAAAAAAGAAGCGTAGCAATGGGAGTAATAACTCTGCTGCATTTTCATAACAATATCTCATATTACGTAAGAATATTGATCTATAGTTTCTTGTTGTGTCCTGATCAACCTGCCGTCTGTCCTCTACAGAAGACACGTCATATTCCGCTCCGAAACTCCATTTTTCTGAGATGCTTTTTGACGACAAACAATCAGAAACTTAAATGAAAATCACAAAACATTACCACGTTTCCCCAAGAGTGCTAAATCTGATCGTTCTGTCAATATCAGTCATATTTAAAGACCAAAGAGAAAGTGTGTTTATGATCAGACCTACTGAATCTGCTCAAATATAATGTCCTCTGTGGAGGATGAAACTCTGTCTGGGTCCCAGGAGGATAAATATTTAATACATAACCCATAAGCTTGTTCATATTTGTTTGCAGACTTCAGGAAGATCCTCCGACTGGTGTGAGCGGTGCTCCTTCAGAAAACAACATCATGCTGTGGAACGCGGTGATCTTTGGGTATGTGTGCTGAGATGACTAGAACTGATATTATAGTGTGTATATATAATGTGTTATATATATAGTGCAGTGTGCGTGAAGAGATGCGGATCTGATCCAGACGTGTTCATGCTTGTGTTCCTGTGCTTTCTTGCAGGCCTGTAGGAACTCCTTTTGAAGACGGTGAGCCTCTCCTTGAATCCTCCAAATAAACACTAGTTAATAAACATGTACTGAGCATTCTCAGGTCCAACATGTCTGATGTATTTACTCCTTATGGGTCATTGTTATGGATTTGAATTGGACCTTAAAAATAAAGTGTGACCAAATATGATTGCTGTTGTTTTAAAATGTATTACTCTATACATGCTATTCCATATATATATATAAACTTCTAAAGTGTAAATCAAGTGAAAATGTAATAATTCCTTTTATTTTTGGCCCCAAAGTGCTGCACAACAGATGTTTACTGTTAAATTTAAAACATGGATGACAATTATGTGATTATTCCTTAAATTAAGTTAAATTATTTATCAATTCACTTTACACACAGACATTACTTTACATCTAATTAATTATAATCAGTTTTGCAAGAAGTGTAAAAAAAAAATAAAAATCTGCAAAAAATTACACTATATAAAATATTAGAATTTTTTTTAAAGAAGTCTCTTTTGCTCATCAAGGCTGCATTTATTTGATTAAAAATACAGAAAAAAGACAGTAATTTTGTTAAATATTTTTATAGTTTAAAATAACAGTTTTCTATTCTAATATACTTTAAAATATAATTTATTTCTGTGATGTGCAGCTGTATTTTCATCCTCATTACTCCAGTCTTTAGTGTCACATGATCTTCAGAAATCATTCTAATATGATGATTTATTATCAATGCTAGAAACTGTTGTGCTGCTACATATTTGTTTTGGAGCCTGTGATACTCAGGATAGGATTAGACAGGATTCTTTGAAGAAATAAAAGGTTAAAAAGAACAGCATTTAGAATTTTATTTGTATATAAATTGATCTATGTGTGTATAAAGATCCCTGAAAACAACTAAATATAATCAGTTTTGCAAGAAGTGGGCCTATCGTAGAAAATGTGCAAAATATTCCACTCTATTTTTTCAATTATAATATAATCGGTTTTGCAAGAAGTGGGCCTATCGTAGAAAAATGTGCAAAATATTACACTCTATTTTTTTAAAATTATAATATAATCAGTTTTGCAAGAATTGGGCCTATCGTAGAAAAATGTGCAAAATATTACACTCTATTTTTTAAATTATAATATAATCGGTTTTGCAAGAAGTGGGTCTTTTGGAGAAAAATGTGCAAAATATTACACTCTATTTTTTAATTATAATATAATCGGTTTTGCAAGAAGTGGGTCTTTTGGAGAAAAATGTGCAAAATATTACACTCTATTTTTTTTTTTTTATTATTATAATATAATCGGTTTTGCAAGAAGTGGGCCTATCGTAGAAAAATGTGCAAAATATCACACTCTATTTTTTTTAAATTATAATATAATCAGTTTTGCAAGAATTGGGCCTATCGTAGAAAAATGTGCAAAATATTACACTCTATTTTTTTAATTATAATATAATCAGTAATTGGGCCTATATCGTAGAAAAATGTGCAAAATATTACACTCTATTTTTTAAATTATAAAATAAAATATAATCCAATAAGCAAGCAAATCGTTCTTTTGGAGAAAAATGTGCAAAATATTAAACTCTATTTTTTTTTTTTTATTATAATATAATCGGTTTTGCAAGAAGTGGGCCTATCGTAGAAAAATTTGCAAAATATTACACTCTATTTTTTTTATTATAATATAATCGGTTTTGCAAGAAGTGGGCCTATCGTAGAAAAATGTGCAAAATATTACACTCTATTTTTTTAAATTATAATATAATCGGTTTTGCAAGAAGTGGGTCTTTTGGAGAAAAATGTGCAAAATATTAAACTCTATTTTTTTTTTTTATTATAATATAATCGGTTTTGGAAGAAGTGGGCCTATCGTAGAAAAAAATATTTCACACTATTTTTTTTAATTATAATATAATCGGTTTTGCAAGAAGTGGGCCTGTCATAGAAAAATGTGCAAAATATTACACTCTATTTTTTAATTATAATATAATCGGTTTTGCAAGAAGTGTGCCTGTCATAGAAAAATGTGCAAAATATTACACTCTATTTTTAATTATAATATAATCGGTTTTGCAAGAAGTGGGCCTATCGTAGAAAAATGTGCAAAATATTACACTCTATTTTTTATTACAATATAATCAGGTTTGCAAGGCATGCATAAAAATAAAAAGGAAACTACAAAAAAACAAACTCAACTTCAAACTATCGCAAAAATACTCAAACTTCACAGACAGGTGTGTGTTTGCATCAGACTGGTGGTATAATATGATTACAGCGATCAGTGTTTATTATTGATTCATTGCTGCAGCTCTAGTGATTTGTAGATGATGGTTTTTACTGACCATGGCTCAAAAGTGTTGTTGCTCGATGTGGCGATGCTGTTTGTGTTCATCTGAATTCTCTCTCTCTCCGCAGGAACGTTTAAGCTGGTCATTGAGTTTTCAGAAGAATATCCCAACAAGCCTCCTACGGTTCGCTTCATCTCCAAAATGTTTCACCCGAATGGTGAGCATCTAACAGTTGCGTTCTGGAGTAAAGCTTGCGATCAGCGTCTGTGGTGTTTCTGATGAATGATGTTGTGTTTGTCAGTGTACGCAGATGGCAGCATATGTTTAGACATTCTTCAGAATCGCTGGAGTCCCACGTACGACGTTTCCTCCATTCTGACATCCATCCAGGTGCATGATGGGTTTGTTCTTGTTACTAGTGTGTTTTATTACTCGATAACAAATTGTAGACCATTACTGATTACATGAAGAAAACTGTAGTTAGTAATGTATTCTGAGTACTTTTTAGATGACTTTTTATCTAACTTGTATTAATCATACCATATTGATGTTTAAAAGCAAAAAGAGAAAGAAAATATATTCCGTTTTATTTATATCAACATCATAAAATGCATTAAACATTACATTAGGGTTTCCCAAACTGGGCTTAATGTAAGTTTGTGAGCTGATAAAAACTGACAAATCATAAAAATGTAAAATATAAATAATTAAATCATATATTTATTTGTTTAACTGCATGTCAATGTGACCATTAACCGACCAAAAGTAACCAAAAAGTCACTGTAATCTGATTACATACAATGCAGCACTGGCAATGATAATATTTTAGATTAAAATACATGCAAGTGTATTTAAATGAGGTGTATATATGCATGATATTTCTGAAATTAATGAATTTTTGGTAGTTACTGTATGATCAGGAATAATGTTGGTGAGACATGCGCTGATATACAATATATCATGCACTCCAGAATACCATGAGTAATTATTTATTATTCAGATTTTTAAGAATACTTCTCTTATCATCTGGTTAAAATGTTAGATTAATCGGTTAAATGAGCTCACAGTAACTGACAGTGAAAACTAACACTATGTAACTTTTTCTGTGTTAAAAATTAGCTAAATGCAAATAATAAGCGAGTACACTGCGATTTTTGTCTTATCGCAAATCACTACTGTACGTTTATAATAAGTGATTATTTTTGGACTATTGTAGCCTGTTCGTGTCGTCACCGCTGCGGAGTAACACACACCTGCGTGAATCGCCATAGACATAAACATAGAGAAGTAGCTCCGGTTAGAATGTTCTTCCGCGGGATGCGTGCGCTTCTGTTTATTAACCCCTAGAGCGCCAAAATCCACACAGTGTTGCTTTAAGCATTTTTATAATCTTAGTTAATGTTTAATAACACATTATTAACATTAAAAGTCGAAACTGTTTTATGTAATTGACCTAAATAACAACTAACAAATTTCAGTTAAACTAATGTTAATAACTCCTATTTCTCATTGCTAATTTTAGATAACGCATTAACTAACGTTTACTAATAAGACTTTATTGTGAAGTATTACTAATTGTTCTTTATAATTATTTTGCGGTTTGAAACATTTGTTTACTTTGAACATTTCAATACAATAAAACAACACACCAAAAAATGTACAGAGTTGTTTTTGTTACAAGAAAAAAAATATTTTGTGATAAAAGCTTCAGCAATTATCGCAAAATGAAAAATCTGATACCTAGCAGGTCAAAAGATTGATCTGTAAATGCAGGAAAAATAATAATAATTAATATTTCATATGTTTGTGGCTGTCTTGTGGACGCACTGAACTCTTGTGATTTGTGAGTGAAATATGAGCTGCATGTATTAATCTTGAAGGGTGTTGTCAGACTGAACACTCATGCAGATCTGTGACTGTGTTTAGTCTCTGTTAGACGAGCCCAATCCCAACAGCCCAGCCAACAGTCAAGCGGCGCAGCTCTATCAGGAGAACAAGCGTGAATACGAGAAGAGAGTGTCTGCCATCGTGGAGCAGAGCTGGCTCGACTCATAACGCAGCTGCACACCATTCATAGGATTATTCACTTCTTTGCTAATGCATTTCACCAAAATCAACAATATCTGTGTGCTTATTATTATTTTATTTTTTTTACTGCATGGTAAGTTATTGCTAACAAAATCTGAATCGTAACATTGTTGGATTGATGCAGTTGAATGCAAGTTATAGGCAAAGATGTTGTCCAGTGCAGTCCATCTCAAAGTGCTTTAGTAAAACAGTATTAATATATTTGAAATATCTGAGGCCCGTTTTACCTTTAAATGCACCTAAAGATCGACTGCAGGCCTGTCATGATAACAACTGTTTGTTGTGCGCAGAAATAATTGCGATAAACTATATTATTGTCATTTTAAGACCATTTTATGTCACTGAACATATGTGACCCTGGAGCACAAGAGCAGTCTTGGGGTAAATATATAAATACACTGTATGGGTCAAAATTACTGATTTCTCTTTTATGCCAAAAATCATTAGGATATTAAGTAAAGATCATGTTCCATGAAGATATTTAGTAAATTTCCTACCATAAATATATCAAAACTTCATTTTTAATTAGTAATATGCATTGCTAAGAATTCATTTGCACAACTTCAAAGGCGATTTTTTTCTCAAAATTTAGATTTTTTTGCACCCTCAGATTCCAGATTTTTTAATAGTTGTATCTCAGACAAATATTGTCCGATCATAACAAACCATACATCAATGGAGAGATTATTTATTCAGCTTTGATGTATAAATCTCAATTTTGACAAAATGACACTTAAGACTGGTTTTGTGCTTCAGGGTCACTTATAATCATAATATAAAAGCGTAATAATGCAAGAAGGCCAACACACTTTCAAATGACAAAACATTTTTAAGAATATTTAGATCATGGAAATTAAGTATCAACATATTAGACACCTTAAAAAAGTCTAATTTCTAACAAAAAGTGCACGTAGAAAAAATGCACAAAGGACTTTTTCCATCTACAGGTTTTTCCCGGACCTTCTTTTCTCGTAAACGAAGGGTGCACACTATTGCTGTGAAACACGATCACTACTCACAGATCCAGATTAAACTTCGTTTTGTAGAAGCATTTTAATTAAATTTGAACTACACCACGTTATGCACAAGAAGCTGCAAAAGAGATGAGCGCAAGTGGACATTAACGTTTATGTAAATGTAACGCTCGATATATTACGTCCCCAAACATGATTGAGCTCATGCACACATGAATGTATTGATTATTGCGACAGGCCTATAGGGAATCATTTTTTGTATCTGTGTTTGATGAGGCATCGTAATGCTTCGGTTGATAAAACGAGGGATGTTCTTATAAACTCTGAGTTTCAGAAGAACACGCCAGTAATGTCTGGAGGACAGTGTTGAGTGGGTGTTTGAGTTTTTGTGAACTTGTCATGAGAACATTTATACTTTGAATATGCTGTATAAAAGAGAAATAAAACATTTTTCAGACTTGGAGTGAAGAGAATGCATTCATTTTTAATGAATTTAATAATTTTTGTAATTTATTAATTATCACAGGTTATAATGAAACGACACGACTAGGCCTATGTAGTAGATACTTTTGGTTTGAATATATTTTATTAGGCTATAAATGTTATTTATGATAGGGCACAAATAATTATGGAAGCCCTTTTTGACCACGAGATGAAAAATAAGGGTCATTGCATCTTTTGATCTCACAACTCAGAATTGTTCCTCAGTTCTGTGAGATATAAACTCAGAATTATGACTTTTGTCCCCACGGTTCTACATTTCTATTGAAACTACATGAATCTACAGCTTTAACAACTTCAGTCAAGAACACAGATTTGGGGGGGGGGGGGGGTCTTGGCAGTCACATTTTTGACATCACCTGAGTATTCAGTGCACAGAAAGCAATCACAGATACTTTAAATATTTAATATTGAAATGTAAATACAGTTGTTGTTTTTGTGAGTGTGTGTGGTAATGACTGGTGAGCTGTACATTGATATTACTATTATAGTTGGGAATGAAATTACAATTTTTTTTGTTTTTGATCAACGAGGCTTTTTCAAAGAAAATACAGCAAAATCTGTAAAATTGTGAAATATTATTACAATTCATAATAATCATTTTCTGTTTGCATATATCGTAAAATATAATTTATTTCTGTGATGTGCAGCTGTATTTTCAGCATCATTACTCCAGTCTTCAGTGTCACATGATCTTCAGAAATCATTCTAATTTGCTGCTCAGTTATTAATGATGCTCAGTTAATAATAATGATTTGTATTGTTCTCAGAGCTGGAAATAGTTTTTTTTTCATACAATTTATTATTAACAGCGTTCGGTATTCATTGCTGTTTCTTGATAGTGTTTCCTGTTTTTGGGCTTCAGTCCGCGTGTGGTCCGGGGGGGGGGGGTGACGTCACTCTTCTTCTTCCGCTCGTGGCGGATGCACGAAAAAAGGCACGCGGCGCCACCTAGCGTAACGAGCGCCACAGTGCAAGCCTGTGGGACTGATCACGTGTCAGCTGGATTGCATAATCAGCTTCCAAAACTGAGAACTTCATTCAAGTAATTGTTTTAATCTGCACGAGACACTGAAACACATTGCTTCTATATGTCCTCAAGAGAAAGATTATTTACAACATCCATGAGAGTCTGATTGCGTCATCTACATTTAAGGGGCGGTTCTGTCACGTTACTCAAACTCTTCAGAGCGACAGGAGGCGGGGCTTCCGGGATGTATCTGATTTATTATAAAACCTTATTATTTATTATAAAAAGCATTCTCAATATGACAGTATTGTTTAAATAGTTGCAGAAAGGAGTGGAAATTAAACAAGTGTGTTGAATAATATCCAACTATACATTACTTCAACCCCTTGAGCTTAACTGCTGTTATAAATAAATTATAATAATCTTAAGTGATAGATATTATATTAATAACATAACTGAGCAGCAAATCAGCATATTAGAATGATTTCTGAAGATCATGTGACACTGAAGACTGCAGAAACGATGGTGAAAATACAGCTGCACATCACAGAAATAAATTATATTGTCCTATATTCACATAGAAAACAGTTATTTTAGATGGTAATAATATTTTGAATCAAATAAGTGCAGTCTTGGTGAGCAGAAGAGACTTCTTTGAACATAAAATCTTAATTATTCCAAATTATGTATGTAGGTGTATGAATATATATATATATATATATATATATATATATATATATATATATATATATATATATATATATACACACATATGCAGCACATACAGTTTATTAATTACAGTATTCTGTATTTGTTTTTATTTGTTGATATTTACATACGTTTCTTGAATTGTTCAGCATTGGATAATTATTTAATAATAAAATGTAAAATAAGTATTTTATTATATATTTTAATGTCGCTTTAGGTGATTGTTATTATAAATATAAATCATTAATGTAATTTACGTCAATAGAAATTTATCATTTTGACTGAGGCTTCATTTCAAATCTCTCCCTTGTCCTCCTGAGAACCATAAAAAAAAAAGTTTTGTGAATTTTATTGCTTTTTTATGTCATTACTTTGGTTGGAGCATAAGATATTTTATTCTGTGTCCTTTGTAGAGGACAGCAGTTATTAAAGAAATAAACAATGTTTTATATTAGTTTTAGTTTCAGCCAAACTTTGTACGAAGGTGATTCTCAACTTTATGAAGGAAATAACAGAATGATTTGATATGCTACTGTACTGGAATACTGTACTGTATGGAATATGTGTCCGTGAACTGATATACAATGTATCTAAACACTGCATCTAATTTGCATATTAATTAGTTCTTGGGGCAAACCATGACGAAAAAGAAGTGTCATACATGGATTAACAACTTCATTCTTCTTGTGTTTCCCCAAAATGCCAGTTTCATAACACAAAGTCATATTCTGATTTGAACCCCCTGCACAGTGTCCTCTAGGGAGGATAAAACTTATCTAGAAGGTGTTTGGACGCATTCAGGTGTGTCCAGCTGCACTGAATCAGGTGTTTCTGTGGATCTGAAGCACAACACTGAAGAGCGTCCAGGTGTGTTTTCGTTCTCACAGGTGGCCTGTCGTGTCTGGATCACACCTGTCTGTGTATTAAAGAGAAACTCCACCCGTGTTGGTGCTCTGTAAACCCTGATCTGTAGCAGCTGTGGAGATGTCATGTTTGTTGTGTCAGGCAGCATTTCCTCCTCCGTGTTTGCTCACGGCTCCCCCCATCGGACGCTCGCTGATTTCACCGAACCGCCCCGTTCGCTCATCCGAGGACAGAAGCCGCTGACTTTCTTCTTCACGCTCGCTCCTTGATGGATATTTTCAAACTTGACAGGTAACGCGAAGCGCTCTCGCCGCGTCTCCCTCCGCCGCGCGCGCGCACGCGACGCTCGCGAGCAGCAGCGGGCTTTTCTGCGCTCGCTGCTAACGGAAATTTTTGGTACGTCATTAATATGGCGCCAAAAGAGTTATAAGTGTGAGCTGGTGTTGCTCGAGAGACGCCTCAGCCGGCGCGACGCAAGATGTTGATCGCCTCGTCGATCTCAGACGCTTGTCGCGATTCGAAGCGCTTTTTTCGACGCGTGATTCTGAGGAAACGCGTTCTTCTGAAACACTTTTGGGGATGACGAGCCGATAACCGTTGGCGTACTAAGTGTACGAACAGCGATCTTGAGGGAGTCGACGATCTGTGGATCAATCCGCCGACTCTAACTTTTATTTCGGAAAGCCTCAGACGATCCGCGGATCTCGCATCGAGCACGGACATCACGCCCTCTTGTGCGAACCGCAGATAAGGTAAAGCGAAAGAACGCGTGCCATCTTTTCCTCCACACCTCCACACTGATCTTCGTGCAGCGCTCGATCAAGTTTGGCTGAATTCTGGCAAGTTCTACCGCCTCGTTTTTGCAGACCTGTCTGTTTGCGACCTGTCCGTCATTATTGATCAACTCTTCGAGCTCTTTGGGAGCGTTTACTCGGCTGGCTAACGCCAAAGTTACTCGGAAGTGCAGTGCGCGGAGCCTGGACCTGTTTAGACTCGAATCAGGGGTTTGTTTTCGTAACGTGCTAAGTTAAGTGCGCTGGATGGCCTAGCATGCTTCTATGAACGGATTCACGAACACCCTGCGGGTCATCGGCCACGCCCCCTACAGTCCGCTGCTGCTCAATGCACACTGTGGCGTGACGTCGCGCGGAGGGGGCGTGGCTACGCGTGTGTTTTACCAGTGTGTTACTAATCTAGTGTACCGTTACAGATAACGAAACCGGGGCTGAGTGCACGTGGTTAGTTCACATCAATGCAGTGCGCTTTCTTGAACTGGTTCAGCATTTATCATGGTATTAGTGTCAGTGCTGGGTAGATTACTTACAAATTTTAGTCCGTTACTGATTACAGATTACATGTAGGAGTTAGTAACGTAATCCATTACATTACACATTTTAGGTAATATAATCGGCATGCTTGTTTCCATCTGACTCATTTATCCCATTGATTTTTAATATTATAATCTTGTACCGAATTGATATAAAAATAAATAAATAAATAAAATATATTCCATTCGTGGTTATTAACTAGGGATGTAACGTTTCACTCAATTCGATACGATAACGATACTGGTTTCACTTTACAATTTTCTCACACTTTTAAGCAAAATGAGATTTAAGATTTCAGATTAGAAATGAAAAGGTGTGCTTTTATTATTGTTTGGAGAAAACGCGGAGCTTTTCTTTGTGAAATTTAAATGTGTCACATAACAAAACTAAATTGAAAATTTTAAACAAACACCAAATCAAATTAATATCACAAATAAAAATATAAACAAACTGCATATAATGGCCCCACTAATTAAAACGAGGGATTGTATTCTTAATTCGTGGCCACAATAAATATATTTTTGTCTGCATGCCATGGCCAGATCTCGATAATTTCTTGTGTATTTGTTATATTGCTAACGTAGAACTGCGCTGCTGTGGCAACGCCAAAATATAATAAATAGCTAGCTAGTCGAAACGCGTGTATCACGATTGTATCACGTCTAGCTTCAGCTACACCTGCACAGTTTTAATTCTCTTTTTCATTTTAATTCTCTTTTATCGAAAAGACTTTTGAAAGAAGCCATTCTTTCCATTGAGAAAACATGAAGCCTTAAATTAAACACCAAGGACATTGTGGATGAATTTGCCGAAAAAGGTCCAGAGAATGGAATTAAATTAATTACAACTAAAATGTGAGTATTCTTTCTTTTCCTTTTTTTTCTGCGTCTTGGGCCGCTGTGCCAAGAGTGTGTTTACGTTAAATAATTTTATAAATATGACGTTGTTTTAGTGCCGTAATATTTTCAGAATAAATTTTAAATCACGAGATTAAAGTTGCACTGCGTGAATAAAGTTAATGCGGAATGTTATGAATGTTAGGCTAAATGTTATGTTATGACTGTTATTACTATTCACAAGCTGTTTTATTGACACTTTTCGAAACACTGATTGATCGATAAGCATACATGAGACATTAGTTTTATTATTTCGTGCTAGAAAAGATGATTGATTCACATAACCAAAAAAATGAAGTGAATATAGTGATGAAACTCTCCATAATAGAGTAAAAACACCTAAATGAGACAAAAACAGCAGATGGGTGCAGATTCTCTCTCTGACAGCAGGTGGTGCTCATGGAACGGCAGCAATGCAGTGTTTCCTTGGTTACCGCTGTAAACAAAGCAGCGCGGCGCTTATAAACACTGCTTTAATGTGAATTATAGAGTGCCAATATGAATGAAATAACATATAAAATGTAAAAAAAAAAAAAAACAGTAAAAAAAAAAAAAAGTGATTCGTTTAACATCTCAACCCATCTGAAATTGTCAAATATTTGTATAGATTTTCAACCGGCTCGCAGTGCATCGTTACATCCCTATTATTACTGTAACAACATGAAGTGCATTAAACATTACATCAAGGTTTCCCAAACGAGTTTGTAATTTTAATGAAAATCTAATAGTTAATTACATTATAAAAATGTCAAATTAAAATAATTAAAAAATAACGACAATTAAGATGAGATATTATATTTGAATTTGAATATCGGAATCGATTCTGAGCTTAGTTTTTAACAGCAGATGGCACTCTAGTTTAGTTTTTAACAGCAGATGGAGCTCTAGGTTAGTTTTTAACAGCAGATGGAGCTCTAGGTTAGTTTTTAACAGCAGATGGCGCTCTAGTTTAGTTTTTAACAGCAGATGGCGCTCTAGGTTAGTTTTTAACAGCAGATGGCGCTCTAGGTTAGTTTTTAACAGTAGATGGCGCTCTAGGTTAGTTTTTAACAGCAGATGGCGCTCTAGGTTAGTTTTTAACCACACATCTGCTGTTAAAAACTAAGCTCAGAATCGTTTCAAGAGAGAATCGCGATGCATTCGCAAAAATTGCAGAATCGGTTCACGAAATGATTTGTTGTCGCACTCTTAATACGTAACAGATTTTCAGTAAAATATCCAAGTCTCTCAGTCATTGACTTTTACTAAAATTATTTGCAATCCCCCGTTGTTAAAAATAGTTTAGATGAAACGCTTTAAACGCATTGGGGTGGTTGTATACCTAAAACCACCAGCGGGTAAAACTTTCCCATGCACATGACTACTGTTTTGATATGGTTAAAAAACTTATTACGTCACTGTATTATCATCATAAAGTAATAGCTAGAGTCGTGAAATGATTATTTTAGTCATCAACTATGTTTTTGTCCTGTTGTTTTATGTTCAATAGACAATATATGAGCAATAATAATTCACTGCACTGCATAGGATTTATGACAAATTACGACAAATTCAAGTGTTTTGTTTATAGATTTTTTTTTTTTAGGAAACGGGCAGAGTAGAATAAATAGCTAACAATAAATTAACAAAAAATAATAATTGATCCAAAGTTTGAACATTTATGAATAGGCTAAAATAAACTTTGGATTAAATTTTGTTTTGTAATTTTTATCTGTTATTGTTTGATACTCTGTTGCTATTTATTGTAGTCTGCCCGTTTCCTGAAAATAAATAAATAAATAAAATTTAGATCTGGTGATTATTATTGCTCACTATTGTCTATTTAGGGTATTTTAGTCATTTAAAAAAACATAAAGTTATCTTAATACGTGATTAATGACATTTCATTGTAATATTACACCACCCAAATGTGTATTTATTTATTTCTAATTCTCGTTGTCATTGCACGCTGGTTTAGCCTTTTCACTGTTAAGAAAAGTGACTAGTGTAGCCTGCTTAAAATAGCCTTGAACATAAAACAACAGGTCAAAAACATAGTCTATGACTACAAATATTCATTTCATGACTCTAGATATTACTATGTGAAGACTGTTGCATAATATGTTTTTTAGCCACATCAAAACAGTAGTCATGTGCATGGGTAAGTTATACCCGCTGGCGGTTAAAGGGTTAACCGACATCAAAGAACCGTGAACATGCAAATGCAAAAAGTCACATAATTATAAACTTGTTACCTTAAAATCTGAGGGGGCTTGGAGTAAATATGCTCAAGTAAATATGCTTCAGCGTGCTTCTGTGCTTAGTCCATTGTAAAAGATGCATGTTTTATATTTATATCAGGATTTGCAGCATTTAATTTTACACTATCATGATGCACAATCTAGAAGAGCATTTGTGTTTTGAAAGGGTTCGGGACTGGGTATGTGAGGTTCTTTGCCGTGTCAAGAGCAGCTCCGTCCTTTTAAAGTGTGTTTGTCAGCTGCCGTGTGATTGGTGGAGAAGGAGGCGAGGCGGTCACATGGGCAGCAGCGTGTGTTTCTCATATGAGGGGGTTATTCATGAATGAAGCACGGCCTGTGGGAGCTCTGGCTCTGATGTTTTCATCACTCGTAAGCGCTCGCGCCACTCCACTGCCTGCTGGACTCCTGTCACACGTAGCCAGTAGATCGCAAGTGCATGACGTGCTTCCCAGCGCCGTGTAAAAGCTCTGCTGTGCTCATGGTGGAGCCTCAGTGTTTGTGAGGGATGCATGTGGTCCTGATGCTGACTGTCAACTGAGCCAGACACACTGAATATGTACATTACTGTGGCTTCCAGAAGTATTCAGACCCCCTCATTTGTCACGGTTTATTTTGTAGCCTTAAGTTACTTTTTTGCACTCCATACCCCGTAATGATTTGTGATCATTTATTAATAAGAAAATACTGGAATAATTGCATTGCTGTGACATTTAGATTTAGTTTCTCTGGATGATCTTTGAGATGTTCGGGGGCCCAAGAAATAAGTTTAATTTTTTTTTTACATTTTCTGGATTCAATTTTAGTGTAATTTAAATTTTCATAATCAAAAGGCATGTCTAATTAATTTAATTCATGCAACTTTAACAGTTTATTAACGTTTTAACAATAAAACAGTCCTGTTAAGTAGCGATAGACGTGTTAAAGGAGTGTTTATACTAAATGTATTTAGACTACTGTTTTTCATACAAATATCCAGAAACCATATAGTTACATTTTTACCCTGCAGTGCAATATGTGTGGTTGTAACCATGGTTATTATGATCTAAATGTATGCTACTATGGAAACCAATGGGTAATTTAAAAATCAATCAGTCAGAATAATTAATTTTCACCATAGAAAACCGAAGTTGTTATAATTTTTACAGATGTTACTGTTTTTGATAATGAACATAAACTTACATCTGCTTCGAAACTCAAACTACTGTAAAATATGCATTTCTTAGATACAAAATAAAGTAATATTAATATATCGCAGCCTGCTGAAGAGACGCATCAAAGTCAGGAACACAAACCTGCTTCATGATTTGAAACAATATAATTTATTAGACCATGCAGAAACGAAGAAATTAATTTTCATATTCATAAATAATGGTCTGGTTTCTATAACTTCGGAGTAAAAATAAACTTGAAAGAAATAAAGATTTGACATTTATCGTGATAATTGTCAATATCGACTGATATAAACATTTTTGATCATGATAATGTTTTTGCCCATATCGCCCAGCCCTACTGTTAATGTTTTATCTTTTCAGAATTTTTTTTATTATATATATATATATATATATATATTTCAATGATTGAATACAAATTTATTATGAAAGAAATGGAGGGAATGCATAAAACTTTAACAGATTGATTCATGTTTTTTTTTTTTTTTATGTAGTCAAAGGAAATTGAAAATGTTTAATAAGTATATTTATAATATTTAAACATTTAAAAAAAAAAATTCTTTTATTTTGTGGCAAACGAAGTGCTGTTAAAATTAAAATATGAAGCAAATAATATGATATAATGTTTAATAATGACTACTTATTTTGAGAAGCACATACTGTACAAAACTAAGTTACATATTTCTGAAGTTGAACCAGACTTAGGTTTTGGAAGGACGATGTGCAAAGCTTGTCACATTGATTTTGAGTTGCTGTGTGTATTTGATGATAGTTTTCTCAAATGAAACGGTGAATTAAAAAAAGAGGTCTGAGAGCGTCTCTTTCTCCTGTTCATTTGTTCCTGAAGCAGCAGCATTGTCTGTAGTGTGCAGGAGCTGGAGATGTGTCTCTCACCCACAGTTCTCCTGTTCAAGCGCACTTTCTCTGTGGACACCGTTATCTCGTTACTCATCCCATGGGGGGTCTCTCGGGTATTGCTTAAGACATTTTTTCATTCGTTAAATAGAGCTTTGATTTCAAACTCTGGGTGTGTGCACACAGAAAACAGTGTGTGCTAATACATATTGAGTTTTCTTTCACATCTTCTTGTGCTTGAATGTTTAAACGGGTAAGACTTTAAAGCACATGCAGTTGATGCGTCGATGAGTTTTAGTTGTCTCTCCTTGCTATCTACAAATACTGTTTGTTTTAAAATTCTGCTCTGAACTGATTAATAATGCTGGATGTAGATGAGAAACAAATCTTGGTTTATTTGAACGGTCAGAGTCATGTATGTATGTATGTATGACAGATAAAAATTGTATTTTCTCGCTTTCTGTGGTGTTTTTAGCGCACGTATCACGTATCGCTGCTCACTGTGTTTCTGCCACTGTTTTTTAAATAATCTTGTCATATGCAGCTCTTAAAGGGATAGTTAAAAATAAAAATAAAAATTGTATAATTTCCTCACCCTCAAGATTTTCTGAAGAATGTTGGAAACCAAACAGTTAGTAGACACTGACTTCCATGTATCAATATGGCTCTTCTGCTCATCAGGGCTGCATTTATTTGATCAAAAATACAGAAATAAAACCGTAATCTTGCAAAATGTTATTACAGTATAAAATAATGTTTTCTATTTTAATATCCTTTAAACTGTAATTTATTTCTGTGATGTGCAGCTGTATTTTCAGCATCATTACTCCAGTCTTCAGTGTCACATGATCTTCAGAAATCATTCTAATATGATGATTTATTATCAATGTTGGCTACAGTTGTGCTGCCAAATATCTTTTTGGAAACTGTGATACTTTTTTCAGGATTCTTTGATGAATAAAAAGTTAAAAAGAACAGCATGTATTCAAAATATAAATCTTTTCTCTCTCTCTCTCTCTCTCTCTCTCTCTCTCTCTCTCTCTCTCTCTCTCTCTCTCTCTCTCTCTCGCTCTCTCTCTCTATATATATATATCTTTGCTATCCCTTCTTATCAATTTAACACATCCTTGCTGAATAAAAGTTTTAATTTCTTTCAAAAACAGAAAGAATAAAAATGTACTGACCCCAAACTAAATAACAACAATTTAAAATGTTAGAAAATATTTCCATTTTAAATAAATTCTCTTCTTTTTAGCTTTTATTCATCAAAGAATCCTGAAAAAAAGTATCACAACTTCCAAAAATATATGAAGCAGCACAACAGTTTCAACATTGATCATAAATCAGCATATTAGAATGATTTCTGAAGATCATGTGACACTGAAGACTGGAGTAATGATGCTGAAAATACAGCTTTGATCACAGGAATAAATAAGATTTTAATTTATATTAAAATGTTAGTTTTTTTTATTTTATTTTACGTCATAATAATATTTCACAATATAAATTTTTTCCCCTGTATTTTTGATCAAATAAATGCAGCCTTGATGAGCAGAAGAAACTCCCATAAAAAACATTTAAAAATCACAAAAAAAAAAATATAAATATATGTATATGTGTGTGTGTGTGTATATATATACACATATATATATATATATATATATATATATATATATATATATATATATATATATATATATATATATATATATATTGATACATGCCTACAAACAAGCACGGCAGACAATCTTTATCAGGAGTATTGCAGTTAGATTATTCCCCGGATCACCCCCGTGTGGACTGAAGGCAGCTGATCCGTCAGCAGCATCGGCGAATGGGGTTTCTCTCTCTTGTGAAGTGTAGACTGGGCTCAGAGGCGACAGGAAGAGACCCACATAAAAGGGAAAAGCCCCGTTTCATGGCCACATAAATCTGCCAGCAGCCGGTGGAGTGTTTCCTCTCCTGTCTTTGACACGCTGTATACAGCAGGCCTGACACATCTCCACCAGCACACTCACTTTCACACCGCGTGCGTCCCTGCCATCTTTTCAGAGTCTGATAATTGTTCATCCCTTCTTTGCCGACAGATGGAGAGTGAGATGAAGAGGAGGAAATACTCCACCAGCAGCAACGACTCTGACACCACCGACAGTGAGTGATACACACACACACACACACACACACACAGCTTCTCACCACTAGATAAAATCTCTTCAGAGAAAGATGACGTCTAAAAAAATGTGTAAATAGTGACATTATGGAGCTCATTCTCCAGGAAATATGAGCAAGGAGTACGATGAAATGAGATCTCTATAACCACATAGTATAAAATTACACACAAATATCAGCTGTCACTATGAATCTGCCAATAATATGTCTTAGTAAGATGATATTTAAATGCATCGTATTAAGATCAGAACATAATGCGATGCAATCACATGACGATTGAGAGATGAACAAATAAACAATCCTCAAAAGCCTGATAATTATATTTGAGACTAAAAAAGTGATTCGTGGAGTTCAAAGCAAAAAGGATGCAGAGTTATACGAAAAAATGCATGAAACTATTAAACAGAAGGCATGCAGTAGATTTTGTGCAACAGGTTTATTAGCAAAGTTTTGATAATTTAGGGGCCTTAGAGATGTGCTTATCAAATATGAGAGAGTAGGCTTTATAGAATTAATCAACAGCTTACAAGTCTGTGCTAACTAACACACAAGACAATAAAACCATCTTTCAAAATACATTTTAATGAGCTGAATTATAGGTCAAAAAAATCTTTTTTTTTTTTTCAACTTTGAAACTTTGTGGTGTATGTAGGTAGAGACTCTTGAGACGCTCACAGAAACCTCTCCTGCCTCGTTCTGCTCAGAAACTGAGAAACAAAACAATCGAGCGGCATTAACATACAGTTTCATGCTATTGAACAATATTTAATTTTAAATGCTGAGCAGATAATCCCAGGAGAGCACCTAGATGTGCAATTGTACATTTAAATGCTGACAACGAACTAAACTAAGCATCGTAACTGTTTAGGCGAATGTTATCTCTCGTAAACACAACGTAATGGTTTTCTTGATAATCAATACTGCAACTTACCTTCATAGTCAGTAACACATTTTTAAAACACTTATTTTAAATCCTTTATTATTTCTCAACTTCAGCTGTGCAGTGAAATTCACTTTAAAGATTCACTTTTTTACTCAAAAAATTGCCAAAAATGGTGGAAAACAAAGACTTTTAAGATGAAAACGTCATGAAATGAACATTATAACCAGTAGATGGCAGCAGAGGATCATTCATTAGCTCAGCTGCTATTTCAACTTCTCATGTCTTGCTTTTGGATTTATTATAAAATGACTATTATAACACATTTTTGTACTTTGACTGTACTGAAGTATAAAGTATAGCAAGTGCAGGAAGCCACAAATTCTCACGTCATTTAAGAAAATAAATAAATAAATATATAAGCCCCGACACCAACAGCCTAGAAGGGTTATTTATTTAAATACAAATTAAATAAGCTAATTATCAATAGTATAACAATTAAATAATGATGCATTAATTATGTCAAAATTAGTTTTATCTTCACATGTAGAAGCTGCTAAATGTATTCATCTGCTGTGTTTTTGTTCCTCTGGAATCACTTCATGCACAGATTTTGAGATCGGTTTTCTGGTGGTTCTTTTCATCCGTTGCTACAGTTTTCAGTCAATAATAGCAATGACTCACAGAACAATTTATTAGATCATCTGTCATTCCTGAAACTGTATACGGGGACGATTTGGCCTTTCAGACAAACATAACTTTTCTTCAGATTGTGACTGGATTAGGTAGAGAAACCGAGCGAAGGGCGCTCCCCTGATAGCACAGTTGAGCATAAATGACTGAGCTGGCTTTTCTAAAACCATAAAGTAACCGTGCATAGATGTTTATTTAGGATTGTCTAAAGTTTTCCACCCCTGTATTTTGACCACACCGTTTGCTTCCATTCATAACCTTTACATAAAGTCATACAAGTTGACCCGTGACCCTTCGATCTCTTGCAGGTCATGTGACCACCTGGTCACGGTCTTCGAAGAACACAGGGACCAACAGCACATGGGTACGCCATGAGCAGAAGAAACCGTCTGAGGTGAGAAATACTGTTTCAAAGAGTTGGGTTTTAACATGAATTTCACCATTCGATTCGATTGTCCTTCACAAGCTTGAGATTTGATTCAATATCGATTATTTCTGAAATAAAACGGGTACAATTCTCTCAACTAATGCTAATAAAATATACATGAGAGTCGAAAATATGGAAGGTTGAAATTTGCTGATTAAATACAACATTAAGGAAAGTAATCCTTGTTTGTAAATGTGTCTCTTTCGCCTTGAGGTGGCTTGGGAATCATATATCTGTGTTTAGCTGTAGGTCAGATGTTTAGATATTAAATATGTGTCTGATTTAAAACAACAAACCACTGGATGAACTCACTTAACACACTACATCTTTTCTTGGTTAACTCACTCACTTCAAAAAAATGTAAACATTTTACAATTTAACTTTTAGAAGCAGTAAGTTTGTGTTCATACATATTTGAGTGTTTTTGCACTTTGGCAGAAAGATTGCTTTTTAAAACATAGCAGAATCTTTCATTCGAGCCTCTGCGCCGGTGAAGATGTCGCCGGGCGATTCGTGTTGAATGTTGCCAATGTTCTGCTCTTTCAGGTGTTTCGGACCGATTTTATTACAGCCATGAAGTTGCCTGATTCAGCACAGCTGAGCCCAGAGGAGTTTTATTTCCTCTCCGACCCCTGGAGGCAGGAATGGGAGAAGGGTGTTCAGGTGCCAGCCAATGTGGAACCGATTCCCGAGCCTGTAGTTCGGTGAGAGTCACAGACTTGCTCTTGACTTAAGTGTTACAGGTTTCCCAAATAGGAAAAATGGCTTTTTCTGATGTCAGAATGAATTTGCATACAGTGTTGCACCATAATATGTGACCCTGGACCACAAAACCAGCCATAAGTGTCAATTTTATTAAAATTGAGATTTGTACATCATCTGAAAGCTGAATAAATAATCTCTCCATTGATTTATGGTTTGTTAGGAGGACAATATTTGTCTGAGATGCAACTATTTGAAAATCTGGAATCTGAGGATGCAAAAAAATCTAAATATTGAGAAAATCATCTTTAAAGTTGTTCAAATGAAGTTCTTAGCAATGCATATTACTGATCAAAAATTAAGTTCTGATATATTTACGGTAGGAGATTTACAAAATATCTTCATGGAACATGATCTTTACTTAATATCCTAATGATTTTTGGCATAAAAGAAAAATCGATAAGTTTTTTTTTTTTTTTTTTTTTTTTTGGCTATTGCTACAAATATACCCCAGCAACTTAAGACTGCTTTTGTGCTCCAGGGTCACATTTGCTAACAAATACTTGAACCGATTGCCTTAACTTAAAAAAAAAATAAAAAATAAGAAAAATGAATTACTAAATAAACATTTGAACTAAAACACCTAACTAAAATAAAACTAATTATACTAATGTACAAGAACCGCTGCTCGAGATACATATGTTCTCTTATATGTCTTAAGTTTAAGGAAAATTATATTTCTCAGTGCACGATCTATATTAATGTGTTGTTATTGTTAAACTAATTTTACAAAAGTGATAAATGCATGGAAAGAGCCACATTCACATCTGGATCTCTCAGTACTTCACTGAGCATCAAGTATCAACATTATGTGACAAATCCTGTGCGTTGAGCTTTACTTGAAGCTGAAACATTCCTTTGAATACTTGATGCATGAGTTTTGTGGTCATTCAAGCGTGCAATTTTTTTTTTTCCCAGGATGCTTCCGGGGGTCAATCGAATCCCATTCTTCTCACCGATCCAAACCAGGGGCCAGTCAGAGTTTGGCTTCGGAGAGTCGCATGTTCTCACGGAGCCGCTGAGTTGTTATGATCTGGATGATCTGGATGTGACCTGGCTTGAACTGGTTAATGCTGAATTCAGACAACTAGGTAAGATTTATCAACTATCTGAAAAGAGTTGAAGGCTGTTTTTTGCTTTTTTTATCATTAAGATGCTATTATAGTTTTTATTAATATTTAAAATGAGTTTTTATTTTTGTATTTTCTGTTTTTAGTTTAATTTAAGGTAAAGTGGTAACATATGGAATAAAAATAAAAAAAAAGTAATCGCAATTTGTTTTTTCTCGCAATTCTGAATGAATATGAAATACTTTTTTCTTTTCTTTTTTTAATTTTTTTTCTTTTTTTTAATTTTTTTTTTTTATTTACATTTTCCTGGATTCTTTTTTTTTTTAATGGTTAATTAAAATTGAATGAATTAAAAAGCATGTCTAATTAATTGAAATCATAAAACGTATACAAGTTAACAGTAATCTATTAAAAGTTTTTAAAAAAATCACATTTTTATGGACCTATGAAATACATTTTATTTTCTCTCAAATTCTTTCTTTTTTTTTTATACCAAATTCTGTGTTTTTATTTAGTTTAATAAAATTTTCTGCCATTTTAATGGTTTCAATTTTAATAAAACCCTTAAATTTTTCTGGCAATCAAATGGCAAACAAAATTAAACTAAACCAAATTTTTATTCCTTAAAAATAAAGTTTTAATAAATTTAGTAGTAGTAGCATTTTAAAACACGGAAGAACATTTGTGTGATGATTCCTTAAAAATAAAGTTTTAATAATGATTTTATTAGGTGGGGAATTGGTTCTAGAGGAGGGTTTAATTGCAGAATTTCTCACACTGGATGAGAAGCGGCATTATAATGCATTGTACCAGATCCTTGTAGAAACTGTACTGATAGCATTAGTTAGATGCCAGATATATGATGTATTTTTAAGCTATGACTCTGGATAATTGATTTTTTGAATGGAGATCACAGTTGTGTGATAGCACTAACTGTAAAGTGTAATTGGGTAATAATCAAAATTGCCTTTTTACTCAATTAGTCTGTGCTTTTTATTATTTTCATTTTTAGTTTAGTAACTTTAACTTCTGCTTTAAAGGGATTATTTTTGTTTTTAGATTGCAATGTTAAAATGTTACAGTGTAATGTGATTTTAACCCTTTTTTTGTGCATAATATATGCCTACATGCTTACATTAATTTAATTTGTTTAATCCAAATACAAAATACTGAGATATAAAGGCTAACAAATACCGCAAATCAACCAAAAAAACACCCATCCACGCCCGGTTATTAAAAAAAAAAATTCCAAGGTTGGCAGGTCTGCAAACAAAATAATATGTAGTCTAATTTACTTGAGGTTCCGACAAAATGTTTTATTTAATATTATTAATGAGTCTATTTATAAATGTCTAAAATGTTATAAATGAGTCTATTTGAGAATAATCAAATTAATTCATTATGTAAAAAAATCATTTGAAATAAATTAATGAAGACTTGTTTTTGAACGAATCTGTTGAATGAATGATTTCAGTCATCAAATATATTTTAGCAGTCACTGGACAAATATATATAAATACACAAACATGTATATTTTGTAAAAATGTTTACATGTATTTATATTAATATATAACATATTAATATTTTGTATATAAACAAAACATTTTTCTTAAATATATACTGTATGTGTGTATGTGTATATATATATATATATATATATATATATATATATATATATATATATATATATATATATATATATATATAATAAATATACACAGTACACGCACATATTATGTAAACAAAAACGTTTATTTTGGATGCGATTAATTGTTTGACAGCGGTAATTTTTGTGTCACAATTTCTTCAAGTTAAACTGAACTTTTATTTTGACGGGTTGCCGTGGAGAGATTTGTTTGTGTTTGTTTTCCACATCACTGAACTCATAGGGCCTCACTAATGTGGCAGAAACCCGTAAATACAAAGCGGTTTCTTTTTTGTGTGTCGCAGCACTTCCAGAGCTGGACGAGCTGACCATGGAGCAGGTCGTGGTGGAGCTGGAGAACAGGTGTCAGCAGAACATGCAGCAGGCCATCGAGACCGAGGAGGGTCTGGGCATCGAATACGACGAGGACGTGGTTTGTGACGTGTGCCGCTCACCTGAGGGCGAGGACGGCAACGAGATGGTCTTCTGCGACAAGTGCAACGTTTGTGTGCATCAGGTATTTAATCCAAAAACAATCCAGATTATATTGAGGTCTGAGCGCTGTAATGAATCGCAGTCAGGTCCATTGTGTGCTTGAAACACCTCTTGACACCAGTGGCCAGATTCACAAAACTTTTGTAAGATTAAAGGTTACACTTAATTTTAAGGTGTCCTTGCTACAGTGTAATTATACATATATAATGAGTAATTTAATTAACTACATTGTAATAACTTACTGTATTAGGTTAGGATTTGGGTTTGGCTTTGGGTTACTTGCATATAATTAATTGTTATTATAATAGTAAGTATATTTAACGTGTAACAAGGACACTGAATAAACAATAACAAGTGTTACCAAATAAAATTATTCAAAACTGCTGTTGCCAGTCTCCAGTGAACAACGCACTGATTCAAACGAACCGATCGGAGCGAGTCTCCAGTGAACAACTCACTGATTCAAACGAACCGATCGGAGCGAGTCTCCAGTGAACAACTCACTGATTCAAACGAACCGATCGGACCGAGTCTCCAGTGAACAACTCACTGATTCACACGAACCGATCGGAGCGAGTCTCCAGTGAACAACTCACTGATTCACACGAACCGATCGGAGCGGGTCTCCAGTGAACAACGCACTGATTCAAACGAACCGATCGGAGCGAGTCTCCAGTGAACAACTCACTGATTCAAACGAACCGATCGGAACGAGTCTCCAGTGAACAAAGCACTGATTCAAACGAACCGATCGGAGCGAGTCTCCAGTAAACGACTCACTGATTCAAAACGAACCGATCGGAGCGGAGCGGGTCTCCAGTGAACAACTCACTGATTCAAACGAACCGATCGGAGCGGGTCTCCAGTGAAACAACTCACTGATTCAAACGAACACCGATCGGAGCGGGTCTCCAGTGAACAACTCACTGATTCAAACGAACCGATCGGAGCGGGTCTCCAGTGAACAACTCACTGATTCAAACGAACCGATCGGGTCAGCGGGTCTCCAGTGAACAACTCACTGATTCAAACGAACCGATCGGAGCGGTCTCCAGTGAACAACTCACTGATTCAAACGATTCACGGATTCAAACGAACCGATCGGAGCGGGTCTCCAGTGAACAACTCACTGATTCAAACGAACCGATCGGAGCGGGTCTCCAGTGAACAACTCACTGATTCAAACGAACCGATCGGAGCGGGTCTCCAGTGAATAACTCACTGATTCAAACGAACCGATCGGAGCGAGTCTCCAGTGAATAACTCACTGATTCAAACGAACCGATCGGAACGAGTCTCCAGTGAATAACTCACTGATTCAAACGAACCGATCGGAACGAGTCTCCAGTGAACAACGCACTGATTCAAACGAACCGATCGGAGCGAGTCTCCAGTAAACGACTCACTGATTCAAACGAACCGATCGGAGCGAGTCTCCAGTGAACAACTCACTGATTCAGATGAAGAAAATATGTGCAAACTTTATAGTTTTTTACTTAAAACAATTCTTACGAACATCTTATCTTATGAAATGTCTTCAATCTAAAGAACATTTTTGTGAATCCGGTCCCTTGTTTTCTGCTTTTTTGGATGTTGTCTCTTAAGATAATGACATGCACTTGCTTCACATAATAAAATAAGCTTTTAATGTAAATTCCATTCATTGAAATGTATAACCCCAATTAAAGAATCGAGAGAAACGGATCGTTCGGATGACGTAACGGTGCTGATTTGTGGAAGTGATTGGTGGTGTTGATGTAAAGCATGTGTTTGTTCCTCTCGCAGGCGTGTTACGGGATCTTGAAGGTGCCGCAGGGTAACTGGTTGTGCCGAACCTGTGCCCTCGGAGTGCAGCCCAAATGTCTGCTTTGTCCCAGAAGAGGAGGAGCTCTGAAACCCACCCGCAGTGGAACCAAGTGGGTCCACGTCAGCTGTGCCTTATGGATCCCTGAGGTATCGACTGAAGTCAATCTAATAGAGCCACGAAATATCAGCTTTAACAAAATGTTGGGTTTCTAGAGACAATGGCGGAAAAGCCTGGATTCAAGCATTTTGGCTCACTTTACAAAGGAAAGCATGCACATTAAATCATTCAGTTGTGATCATATGTATAATGTAAACACTGGCTGTTAATAGCTTGCGTATGAGACACATGCACCTGCTCTAATGTGTAATGAGGCACAGTGTACATGTTTGTGCTCTAGATTATGGACACTTGCATTTGCTTTTCCTAATATTTTTCCTAAAACTATTTAAATAATGTCCAGACATCTGAATCTGATACTAATTGTATGACTTAACTCAAATAGCTCCAAATGTAGCTCACATCTTACTAACGATAAGCATTATGCAGTTCATAGGAGATGTATTGAATTAGCCGTACAGTTACAGTATGAAACAGACTACTATTTAAACCTATAACATTTACCTACTTTATCTCACAATTCTGACTTTTTTTCTTGCAAATGCATGTTAATATATCTTAGTTCGGACTTAATAACTCAATTTAACTCAACAAATGCTAGCTGTCAATTCTGAGAGAAAAAAAAAGACAGAATTTTGAAATATAAACTCAAAATTGTTTTTTTTTTTTTTTTCATGCTTTTATGCAATGGCTTCCATAGACTGCTACTTTAAAAGTGTAATTTGATGCCACTAGATAGACTCCGCCCACAAAAAAACATCATCACTTATCATTTTGCGGACAAAATCCTCCAAACTTCGCCCGGATCGGGAGTTACTGCAAAAAGACGGCCATGCCGACAGTGTAAAGTGGTGAAACTGTGACGCCATGTGCTTTTTAAAACCGTTTTCATAGCTTTAACGTTATATTATCAGCTCTGAAAATACGTTAATTTGACTAGAAACACTTGAGAGCGGAAATGTAAAGCAGACAGAGGATAAGAAAGTAAACACGGAGGGCGGAGCTAATACTAAACTATGACAGCAAACGAGGGGTAACCACGGGAACAAACATTGTAACAAATGCAACAAGGGAAACGGGAACTAAACACAGGAAGGAAACATAGAAACAAAAGGGTACAGAAAACACTAAAAGTCCTATGAACACAAAACTGGGATCGTGACCGTATAAAAGGCAGTGAAGTTGAATATAGTGAAAGTAAACATGTAGGCTATGCTACATGTTCTGCAGAAACACATTTATTTCCTGTAGATGTGATATACTCCAGCTTATTATTAAATTCATTGGTTATTATTTCATTATTTATCAATTTTGATTATTTGTTCAGACGTAGTTGAGTTGAAATGCACTTTTGAATTAATTTTGCTTCACAAATGATTGCCTGATTAAAAAATGCAATAAAGCCGCAAAAGCGCAAAGGAAATCCGGCCCCAAACGCTGCAGAACTCGTTCACACTTATTCATCTGCAAGACGCTTTGCTTTCGACGGAGGAAACTTGCAATTAGCATGCAATAATGGATGAATTCTAATTGAAATATTTCCTCGGCTCTCTTTATGTCTCGTCGCGTGATTGAAAGGAAAGCTTTTCAGCCGGAGATTTGAACTTGTTCGGTCAGGTGGAGGGCAAGATGTTTTTGTAAAGGAGCGCCCTGCTTCACATGCAAAAGCCTGCTGAATATTTCAGTCAAAGGAGGACAAAAGCAGAAGTGACAGGAGGAGAAGGAATTTTGAAAAGCCTGGTCAAAATGGGTATTCCAGTAACGCTTTCAGAAGCTGAAGAGTGAGGCGGTAACAATGGCAGAATGACAGGGATGTAGAGAGCCACAAAAGCTGTGAGTGAAAAGGCTCACAGAAATCTGATGAATAAAGTGAGCCGAGCGCATGAGCTTCCAGACGCAGTCGGTGCAGTTCCTCGCCGCCCCGTTCACTTTGATTTCATCTGTAACACTTTACAGAGAAATACTGTACAGGGTGTGTTTGTGTCACAGTGCGAAACAACTCCTTGACAGACTTCGTGAGACTCGCCTATTTTTATTATTTTGTTATTTTTTTGCAGCTCCGATTTTTATTTTTTTTTTCCCTTATTTTTTTTTTTTTTTCTGTGTGTGTGTTATCTTGCATTGGAAATATGTGACCCTGGAGCACAAAACCAGTCTTAAGTGTTAATTTTTCGAAATTGAGATTTATACATCATCTGAAAGATGAATAAATAAGCTCTCCATTGATGTATGGTTTGTTAGGAGGACAATATTTGAAAATCTGGAATCTGAGGGAGCAAAAAAATCACAATATTGAGAAATTCACCTTTAAAGTTGTTCAAACGAATTCTTAGCAATGCATATTAGTAAACAAAAATTAAGTTTTGATATATTTATGGTAGGAAATTCACTAAATATCTTCATGGAACATGATCTTTACTTACCTAATGATTTTTGGCTTAAAAAAAAATCGATAATTTTGATCCATACAATGTATTTTTGGCTATTGCTACAAATATACCCCAGAGACTTAAGACTGCTTTTGTGCTCCAGGGTCACATATGTGTCCTATTTTACTAGATAGCTTTACTGGGTGTCTGCCTTATGATACATCTTCAGATTAAACCAGTGAGATCACAAAATACAGTGTAAGCCAATGCAACTACATTTATTTAGTAATAATTTACATTTATTCTTAGGGTAACACTTTATTTTAAGGACCAATTCTCACTATTAACTAGTTGCTTTTTAGCATGCATATTACTAAAATATTAGCTATTTATTATTAATTATAAAGCACATATTAATGCCTTATTCTGTATGATCATATTTTAGATCCCTTAATCCACAGCATAGCTAAACTAACAACTACCTTACTAACTATTAAGAAGCAGCAAATTACGAGTTTATTAAGGGGAAATCTCTTAGCTGATAGTTAGTTAATAGTGAGTGTGATAATATATTAATTCAGTATGTTAAGAAATTATACTTGAATTCATTTTTTTTAGAATAAATGCTACAATATTACCTGACCATTCAGTGTGTAAATCAAACTCCTAGACTAACTAAACTAAAATTACTCCCTTGTTGACTCACCTGCAGCCATCCCTAATCCCATCACTTATAATACTTCTCGATGTGTTAACTGGGTGTTTTCTGACTTGTGGTGTTTCCATGTCATCAAAGGTGAGCATCGGCTGTCCTGAGAAGATGGAACCTATTACGAAAGTATCCCACATCCCAGCCAGCCGCTGGGCCTTGTCCTGTGGCCTGTGCCGTGAACACACAGGCACGTGTATACAGGTGAGCGACATGCTGATAATAAACACTCCACTCATTTAAAGAGCAGAATAAGATTTCATCTAGTTTAATGCTTTTAGTAAGAAAGGACGGGCTACTTCATAAAGTCTAGTCAAAATCATTTTTTTTACAATATGCATTATTTCAAGGCAGCTTTACAGAAAATCATGATATTAGTGTTTACAGCATCTTCACAGCCTTTTGCCAAGGTGTGCGTAGAGGGTTGCTTAATGCTTTTCAGTTACATATAGCAGATTAGAGCTGTGCCATAATATAGTTTACATTAGAAATAGTTGTGTGGTACACATCATGAGTTTACTGTATGTCTAGTGTATAGTTACACATACTTGCATATCCAAGATTGTATAAAGAGCTAGTAAAGAAATAAAGAATGCAGTTTATATGTGTATAGTTACACATACTTGCATATTCAAGATTGTATAAAGAGCTAGTAAAGAAATAAAGAATGCAGGGTTTTTTTGGAACACGAGAAGAAATTGTGAAGATTTTGCTGGATGCTCTTTTCCATGCAGTTACAATGAATGGCAACTGATGCTTTTCCAGCTTCAAAAAGAGCACAAGAGCACCATAAAAGTGTCATAGAAGCAATCTATACAAAGAGACGTAATGGCTTTTATTACTGACTGAAAATCAGCAAAAGATTCAGTTAGTGAGCTGAACTAGAGATTCATGAACAAATCATTCAGACTGGATTTATGAACAAGATCTGCTTTCATCTGATCACTAGTTCATGATGATGTTACATTGGAGAGCTAGAGCGGATGTCACATTCATTTCGTGAATAACGAAAAATTGGTTGTTTGTCTCGATAAGTCTTAGAGAGGAGTATTGCAGTATAGCAAGATGTACTTTTATAATATTTGTATGGAGCTTTTGCCTCCTTTTTGATGCTCAAAAGCTTCAATCCCTGTTCGTTGTTACTGTGTGGAAAAGAGCGAACAATGCAATGATAATTCAAATATGTGTTCATCACTAGTTGATGCTAAAAAGTTGAGAAAACACTTTTAAAACAAGAATGATTTTTGTAAATCCGCTGGTCAAATGCTGTGCGGCTTCTGTGTATTTATATCCACCTGACTAGTGACTGATCTTTGTGTGAATGTCCACAAGACTGGAAGGCTATTTTAGAAAAGGAAAATATAAAAGATATAAAAAGGAGAATCAATGAATTATGCAAAATGTATTGCTATCGTGTGAATAATATGCAATCATGTAACCAATAAAAAAGCAACCCTAGTCTGATAACAATTACAGTACAGACCAAAAGTTTGGAAACATTACTATTTTTAATGTTTTTGAAAGAAGTCTCTTCTGCTCATCAAGCCTGCATTTATTTGATCAAAAATACAGAAAAAAAAATGTAATATTGTGATATATTATTACAATTTAAAATAATAGTTTTTAAATGTATTATACTTTAAATTATCATTTATTTCTGTGATGCAAAGCTGAATTATTAGGATCATTATCACATGATCCTTTAGAAATCATTCTAATATGATGATTCATTATCAAAGTTGGAAACAGTTCTGCTGCTTAATATTTTTTCAGAACATGTGATACTTTTTTAGGATACTTTGATGAATAAAAAGTAAAAAAAAAAAAAAAAAAACGAAGCTATGTTTTTTAAATATAAATATTTTGTATTATTATACACTACTGGTCAGTAATATGGGGTCAGTAATTTTTTTCTTTCTTTTTTTTTGAAATAAAATCAATACTTTTATTCAGCAAGGATGTGTTAAATTGATAAAAAGTTATAGTAAAGAAAATATATTATTAGAATATATAATAATAAAATTTTTTTTTTTATTTTGAATAAATGCAGTTCTTTTTAAGCTTTTATTCATCAAATATATTAGACAGCAGAACTGTTTCCAACACTCGCATCACAGGAATATTTATTAATTATTTCTAAATGATCATGTGATAGACTGGATGTTACATGTGACACTGAAGGCTGGAGTAATGATGCTGAAAATTCAGCTTTGCATCACAGGAATAAATTATTTTTTTAAAGTATATTCAAACAGAAAACTATTATTTTAAGTTGTAATAATATTTCACAATATTACTGTTTTTTTCTGTATTTTTGATCAAATAAATGCAGGCTTGACGAGCAGAAGAAACTTCTTTCAAAAACATTAAAAAATAGTAATGTTTCCAAACTTTTGGTCTGTACTGTATTTTAAAATGTAATATAATCTAACTACAAGTACAAAATGTCAGGAAATACAGATTACACGAACCATTCTCGCGCTCTAAACATGCTGTTGTGCTCACACAGTGCTCCATGCCGTCCTGCATCGTGGCCTTCCACGTGACCTGTGCGTTCGACCACGGACTTGAGATGCGCACCACTCTGGCAGAGAACGACGAGGTGCGCTTCAAATCGTACTGTCTAGAGCACAGTAGCGTCCCGCGCTCGAGCGGCGGCGGGAATGTGGACAGACCCGAAGCGAGGCACACTGGTTCCGATCTGTCAGTGACGCATTCGGATCGTTCGAAGCAGGAACAAGCAGAACGGGAGAAAGCCAGCCATCGCAAGCAGAAGCTGCAAGAGCTTGAAGATGAGTTTTACAGATTAGTGGACCCCAAGGATGTTGCAGAAAGCCTTTCCCTGCCAGATGTTCACGTGGACTTCCTCTTCCAGTACTGGAAACTGCGACGAAAGGCCAACTTCAACCAGCCGCTTGTGGCCCGCAAGAGGGACGAGGTGGACAATCTCGCCCAGCAGGAGCAGGATGTTTTGTATCGCCGTCTGAAGCTCTTCACTCATTTGCGTCAGGATCTCGAGAGGGTGAGTACAGCTGCCCTCTTCTCACACATTCTCATCTGAAAAGCTCTCAATAATGAGTGTTTCAAACAGGTTTCCTGAACATTATTTAGGCAAACCGGTATTCCTGCCAGAGTTTTAAATAATGTTGACAAAATTCTGAGATCACTTGCACTGTGTCTTAACCAGACTTGATGTGATGCCACGATAAAAGGTTTTAAACTCTTTTTGAATGACAAAAACTATGACGTAAATCTATTGACATTTTCGTCAACGAATAAAAACGAGACGAAAATGTTAGGGAGGGACGATTTGGGAAGAGATTCATTCAGAACGAATCTGCTGCGTGGTTCGGAGGTTAGATGCGTACATATAAACCTGCGGGACTTACATACACTTGCTGCACGTCGCATAAAACGTTCAAAAATGTCAATATTTATGTAGAGTAAGAGAAGTAATGGAGTAAGAGAAGAGCAGACATATGGATAAATCTGACGATGCAAGAGAGAACTCAATTCGGTCCGGTTTTCTAAGAGCAGAATGTAAACAGTAGGGAGAACGTGTATCAGTACATTGCATTCATTGCAGCTGTGCATTCGGTTTTAAAGGGACAGGAGCCTAATTTAGCTGCAGTTGTCAGAGTCAGTGATGTTAATCAAGCAACAAAAGAAAGACAGAAAATCACTCTCTGCTCTTGACTGAAAAACTTTAGTAGCCCTAAAGATTAATATAAATTTATTTATCGAAATAAATATATCTGCTTGAAAGAATGAAGAATATGGTGAACAAGTTGCTTTAAAGAATGCATAATTAGTTTATATAACCATTGGTATTTCATTAAAAAGACCATGTTCTTGTTCTTTATGAGAAGTGGTTTTATTTAATTTTAACAAAAAGGCATGTTGTGTGTCACCGCAGTTAAATCAGTGTCTATCATCATAAAACCTTAATATCAAACCTATATAATGAGTTTAATAAAAAAAATAAAGAAATGCTTAATAAATACATTACACTGTAACTAAACCCATTAGATTTTAGCCGACTAAATTTACTGTAGATTAAGTCGACTAAAATCTTATGATATTTAGTCTAGTCTAGATATTTAGTACTAAAACTAAAAACAATTCAGATATTTAAAATGTGTCTAAAACTAAATGGCATTTTAGTCAAAAGACTAATCAAATTTGATTAATCAAATTTAGCTGTCAAAATTAACTCTGGTTCAGTGAATTTTTAAGGGCGAAATCCAGTCATTTTAAAAGGAAACCATGTGATCAGGAAAGGTTTCTCCATGCAGATTTCACAAGTTGGGTTCACGTTGATCACGCAGGTTCGCCGTGTTGAGAGACAAAAAGCTACCTAGTTTAAAAATTACTTTTGTATGAGATTCATACATTACTACGCTGTTGACCATGGAGTTTTTGTTCTAACTTGCCACAACGTAGATAAGCAACCACCGACAGGGTTGTTTTCTACTTTTGAAACAATTTCTGTTGATGTGACGTCACAAAAATTGAGTGTCCAGTGATGGTCTCAGCTATTGAATATGTGCTTTGTGTAATGGTATAAAGGTTTAAGTGTAATTTCAGTATTGTTGCGCATGACTTTAATAGCCATAATGAAAAGTGAGACAGTGGATATCTCAGATCTTGAAAATAAATAAAAGGAAATCATTCAAACTGTGAACGAACAGATGTAAATGCATATTTGATTGTGGATAGAAATTTGTGTTTGACACTATTGATACAGTCCTAACTCCTTTAAGCGTGATATTTCACTGTTAGGTCATGGATAAGGAAAATTACTTCTTTGTAAAGTAAAAAGAAAAGTAGCTGTGATGAGCTTTGTTGCTGTTTAGTGTTTTCTGAGAAGAGAACATCAAAAGGGCCCTTTATCCCAGGAGGACTTTTGTACGGTTGTACCCTACTGTTTGCTGTTTACATGAGTTTATGGGTTATTGTGCAACAGAACCACATTTCCCATCATCCCTGGATTATGTAAAGCTTCTATGTAAATTAAGTTTTGTAAAAGTTATGATAAAATGGAAAAGCATGCTGATTTAAGCAACTGATTGACTAATCACACCACAGAAATACATGAAGTCTTAAATATTTCACTGATGATCATCTTGAGCGGTTATGTCAAAGAACTATCCATTCATCCATCCATTCATCGCCAATCCATCCATCCATCCAATCATTGCCAATCCCTCCATCCATCCATCCATCCATCCATTCATCCATCCAATCATTGCCAATCCCTCCATCCATCCATCCATCCAATCATTGCCAATCCCTCCATTAATCCATCCATCCATCCATCCAATCATTGCCAATCCCTCCATCCATCCATCCATCCATCCATCCATTCATCCATCCAATCATTGCCAATCCCTCCATCCATCCATCCCTCCATCCATCCATCCATCCAATCATTGCCAATCCATCCATCCATCCATTCATCCATCCAATCATTGCCAATCCCTCCATCCATCCATCCATCCATTCATCCATCCAATCATTGCCAATCCCTCCATCCATCCATCCCTCCATCCATCCATCCATCCAATCATTGCCAATCCCTCCATCCATCCATCCATCCCTCCATCCATCCATCCATCCATCCATTGCCAATCCCTCCATCCATCCATCCATTCATCCATCCAAATCATTGCCAATCCCTCCATCCATCAATCCATCCATTCTTTTCAACCATCCCATCCGATCATTCTGTCCATCTATCCATCCATCCATCCATCCATCCATCATCCATCCAATTATTCATCCATTTCATCCCACCATTCATCCATCCAACTGTTCTGTCTGTCTGTCCATCCATCCTTCCATCCATCCAATCATCCATTCCATCCAACTCTTTTTCCATACTCTGAGAACCTGACAAGAGGTTGCCGCACTGGAGACTAAATGGTTAGATGCGTAACTAGGTTGGTTGGTAAGTTCTGTAAATAGGAAGGCAATTGCATTCTGTGGGTGTAGTTGCCCTCACTCATGTGCATGTGATCAAAGATTTATAAAGCGTGATGCATGACTAATTATAAATTATTTGTAGAAACATGTAGGAAATGATGATTGTATTTGGGGTCATTGTAGGCAAGTCATTGTATACGAGGCCCCTGGAATGTAGACTGATAACGTAATTAGTCAATTTTGATTTCAGGTCGACTTTAATCTGGTTCTAAAATGTGTTTTAGGTAATGTTACATACACAGTTAAATACATAAGTTGAATAATTTTCTCTTATGAATGGACATTTCTGTGTATTATATTCAGTGGAGTATAAAGTGCCTGAAAGTCATACTCCAGTAAAAGTGCAGATATCTTACCAAAAAATTACTTTGGTAGAAGTTGAAGTCACCATTAAGAATATTACTTGAGTAAAAGTCTTAAAGTATGTGATATTCATTGTACTTAAGTACAAAAAGTATTTTTTTAATCTTAAACGTACTTAAGTATTGGAAGTAAAAGGACAATTAAATGCAAAATGGAAAAGAAACAAATAAATGTATATAAAAATGTTCATACACAGCATGAGTAGCAAGATTTTGTTCAGTTTTAACTCTTTTTATCCATTTTGTATTTTTGGATAAGAATAAGAAGCACTTCATCTGTACTTAGTGTCTTTCATTCCAACATAAGAAAACATTACCTGAATCTGAAAAAGAAAAATCAATTATGTATATTTACAGTTTATGTATCTCAGAGGGGACATGGATGCATTTAACCTGCAGTTACAGATGGATAAACAATGTTTTGTTTTTAACATGTTGAATACTGATATTTGAAATAATTTAAAACATGAACAAAATAGTTGAAATGTGAAATTAAAACCTCCAGTAGGTGGCAACAAGTAAATGTTAACGAGTGAGTCATTGAGATTCAACTGATTCATTCAAACAACTGATTCATTCAGAAACAACACATTTGATTGTGTTAATGAGTGAATCACTGTTTCATTTATTCAACCGATTCGTTCAAAAAGCTTATTCATTCAATAAGTAAACAGTCCATTGTTCAGAGACGCTAAACATCGCTGTGTGGGAACTATTTTCGTTGGCAAAATTGATCAAAAACAAGCAATATTATGTCTAAAACGTAAGTCACTTATTGCTTTAATGAACTTGATTAATGATTTAAAATGATTATTAAATGTGTTCATGCCGATATTTGCAGAAAAACTGTACTGTGTGATATAGATTAAGTTAACCATATTAAATTATATAAACATAAAAAAGCATACAGAAGTATTTTTGCAGTCTATAATTTAGAATGCCTGGATTTTTGAGTTTTAATAGACTAATAAATCACGTGTGTGCACTCTGTGTGTGATTTGGTGATATAGCCTACTTGATAATGCCAGATCGCACATCTTTCAACAACACTTACCATATTATCGCAGAAGATGTACTGTATAACGCACACCCCAGACTCGACTTGAGTGGGAAATGAATCATCCGTGGTTGTGCGCGCACTTGTTTGCAGACGCCAGACCACTGATTCATCAAACCTGCTTTCCTGCAGTCTGTGTTCTTTAAATTTCTGACTATGTTTTAGTAAGTAATGAATATGTTTCGGGGAAATGTATCAGAGTAAAAGTATACATTTTAATTAGGAAATGTAGTGGAGTAAATGTAAAAGTTGGCTGAAATATAAAAACTCAAGTAAAGTACAGATCCTCCCAAAAAAAAAAAAACTTAATTATTTCAGTTCGTAATTTAAATGTAAATGGTATGTTTTCTTTCAGGTCAGAAACTTGTGCTACATGGTCACTCGCAGAGAGAAGATCAAACACTCTTTATGCAACCTGCAGGAGAAGATCTTTACCTTGCAGATCCAGCTCTTAGAGAAGGACCTAGTTGGAGGTATGAAAACTGTCTGCAACAGTCTCTTGTGTTTTTCTTTTGCCATTTTGCTCAGTGCCAGTTTTACTCATGGCACACGAGCTAAACTGGCAATGCACCACCAAAATAATAAAATGTGCTGGGTAAATAAGTTCAGACCACTCATTTGCTTATCGACATGGTTGACAGATGTTAATGTACAACCACCGTTTTAGATCGAGTATCTATAATACTGTATAAGATTTCCATTCCAACTAAAAGCATAAATCTAGGCACGCTGGTAGTTTCAGAGCAAATGCAAAACTGTGACATTTCATTCAGTGGCGCGCTTCCATCAGTGCATATACTTACTTGCTGGCAACCCACCAAAATAAAAGCTTGATGACTCTAGCTTTGAAAGTGATAAATTCATTAAAAAAAAAAATGTTAGCTTCGTATTTTTAAGTGCACTATGAAATAATTGTATTTTTTATTTTTTTCACTCACTTTTTATTTTCAAATATAATAGTATTATTACACTTTATTCTTTTGTTATTTTAATAAAAAAAAACTAACTAAAGTGCAAAAATATATTACTGTTATTAATTTATTTTTATAGTTCTTTTTAATGGGTCACACTATGTACAGTGTGAGCACCAAACCAAATCTCCAGGTGCTCTCATGAGAACAAGACTGAAGAACGTACTGTATGTGCATCCCTGTCTATACTCAATGCTTGCAGAGCAGCTTGCGTTCTTTCCTTTAGTAGAAGTAAAGGCAGATGAGGATGGAGCATCCAAGAAATGAGAAGCACCCTCATCATAATGGTGACACTAATTATACGTTGAGTTGTAGTTGACCGCATGATCACCTGACCTGGGATTTGGTGCTATCCTGTGCTTTATGTCCTGCTCCCCGAATTACTGCTTTATCAGGTAATCATTCATATTCTTCAATCAGTATTAAATGTGATGAATGTAACCGATCTTCATTCAGTTTAGCCTGTTCCTGCTTAAACACCATCACAAAAACTACACCTTGTGTTTATGAGCAATTGACAGACATTGCTATTTTGTGATCTTTAAGGAGATTAAGACTACATAAGGTTAATCTGCATCTTATTATTTTATTTATAGACTAATGTTCAGTCACATCCTGTGAGTAATGGTCATAACTCAAGAGATGGCCACCTTCATGCAGAGTTTAGAGTTTGCATATCCAATACACCTGCCTGGAAGTTTTCAGTGATCCTAAAGACCTTAAAAAAAAAAATCACATCTCATCAATAAAAAAAAAACACAAATTCACCCCTGCCGTTGTGCTTTTATTATGTTAATTGTAGAAACTGTATTGATACTGAAGTGTTAATAGATTTGAGATAAATAGATTAAATATAATTTAATGATACTACAATCATAGTTAGAATGTTTTTGTGTTGAGCAATTTAAAAAGTGAATCATATTGTTTAACATATTAACATTCCTGAATGTGACTCTATTTTTGACAAATGAATTGACTTCATGCTTTCTTTTTCAGATTTCAACCCGAAGGAAAAGAGGTAGCAGTCTGATGTAAGCCAGCTTTTTAAAACTTGAACCATTGGACCACTTGTAGTCTGAATCCTCAAAATAATTATCTTAAAGGTTGTAGTGTTTTTGTCCTTTTTGTCCCAGTTTTATTTTATAAAGAATGATGATCTTTTTGTCATCGATTGTTTTAAACTGTTAAAAAATAAATAAAGTGACTCAAAGGCTGGAAAGGTGTCATTTTGATTTTAAAAGGGTTTCCTGAAAACTTTGAAATGGTCAGGAATTTATGCACCAGCTTAATGTTGTTGGTAACAATGTTAACTTGGTACATCAGATGGCAACATTGTTTTATGTTGACATTTCCGTAATATTTTCAATAAAAAATGTTTTTTAAAAATCAACAAAAGTGGTTTAGAATCAACATCATATTATAATATTGATCCAGAAATATTACCAATTATGATATGATATTATGATTATATTATATATATTTTTTTTTTTGTGGTTAATTTCAATATTGATTCAACCAGTGGTGAAGTACACAAATCAAGTGCTTGAGTAAAAGTACAGATAACCCTAATAAAATATTACTCCAGTAAAAGTACTAAATTTTACTCTAATAAAAGTATGAAAGTATTAAAAATATCAGGTTACTGATACTTCATGTGTGCAAAAAAAAAAAAAAAAAAAAAATATATATATATATATATATATATATATATATATATATATATATATATATATATATATATATATATATATTAGGGATGTCACAAATCTGTTTAATATTAAACCGTTCGGTACGACATCCATGATTCAGTACACAAATTGCGTTTTTTTTTTTTTTTTTTTTTTTTTTTTATTCTGGTTTTGTGTTTAAATAATTTCTGTGCGTTTTATTTCTCTCCTGTTTTGTGGCTCTGTTTGTGTATAACGTGAATCTACTCACTGATATGAGCAAACACCTCCCCACTTACAACGTGCATCTCAGTGAACCGAGGTAACGAAAGTAACCGGAGCATTCCCTTTTGAACAGCCTCTCCCTTTGCATTGAACACTTATGGGGAAAACATCCAATAGCTGACTGCTATAAGCAAGTGCAGAACGAAGCTGCTCGGTGAGCCCAGCCCGGAGCGCCCATAATGAGGGCTCCTAAAAAGCATGAGTCAAATATGAGAACCAAGCCAGCATGCTGGGGTCTACATAAAAAGACCTTCTCCACTAATCTAGGTGATTAGGTAAATCCCCTGAAGGGCAGGGATGTCTAGGTTATAAAATCTGGTAGATGGCGAAGACACACATATTACCAATTGAAACTCTGCTGGACCAAGCCCATGAGGAGGCCATTCCTCTGGTGGAGTGGGCCCTCAATCCGATAAGACATTGTAGGTTCGCTGGGGCATAAGCCAGGGCTATAGTGTCAACTATTCAGTGAGACAGTCTCTGACTGTCAGCCCTTTAGCACAGCCTCCGAAGCATACAAAGAGCTGCTCTGAGTGCCAGAACCGGTCAGAGTGGATTGGGACCCTGCTCATCCTCTGAATTTGGAAGAGCTAGAAGGGTAATGACTTGTGCTCTGATCAGAGTGGAAAGCACTTTAGGCACATAGTCATGTCTTGGTGTGAGGATGACTCTACAGTCATTAGGCCTAAACTCAAGGCATGAAGCACTGACTGACAGTGCTTGCAGGTCACCCACACGCTTGACCGAAGTTAAAGCCAAAAGGAGGGCGGTCTTAAGTGTCTGGGCCGTAAGTAAGCCGACTGGAGCAATTCAATGGGGCGTTGATCTTCATGTGTAAAACATGCAGGCGGATTGAAGTTCTGCCTGGAGAATGAAGCACGTGGGACCTGTGCTGGCGTGACATCACTTGAGCCCGGTTGCTCAGTCCCGTGAGTTCAGCGTCTTCCCGTTGCGAGTAGCAGGCTTCAAGCTTCTTGCTTCAGAGTTTAGTGAAGGGATGATCTTTGTGCTGAAGGAGAAAAATTCTGATGAATGGCGCTCTGAGCCGACTTATATAGTGATTGGCTCCACCCCATTTGGCAGCTGAAGTGCCATTTGTTCATACAACTACACAAATGTGAAAAAAAATCAGGCTTCAATATCAGAGAAAGCAGGAGTTTCCTCATAGGCGAGTAACGCAACAGGAGAGACCGTTCGAAAGGGAACATGTTTTTGCTCCACAACATCAGTCGCATGTATGAGATAACTTCCTATTGTGATCTGATATGGCTTCTTATTACAGAATGAGGCCGAAAATATATTCTAACTGTACAAAAGGCTATTAGTAATGATTATTATTATTATTATGAAAATACCCAAGATGGCTTGAAGAACACAGATAAATCATACATTGTCGAAGATGAGTATTTATTGTCTTCATGTTTAGACATTCAAAACGTTTCTACTTTTAATTCAGCTACAGCGGTAGCTGGATACGGTTATTCTAGAGCGTCATGAGTTCTATTACTTCTGTGATGCACATGTGGGGTTTCTGCGCAAGGGCGCCCTCTGGCTTCTAATATGAATGCAACAGATATTACGTGTGTTTATAGCACAAAATAATGGCCAATCCACAAAAAAAAAAATACTTCTTTGAACTAGACATATAATAATTCATGTTTTTCTACAGAGTAGAGTAGCACTCAAGCTCCGAGGATCTCCTCTTCTTGGCTCATTTTGAGTCAGACTTGTGAATTCACTGAATTGTTAAAGGTGCCATGTGTCATGTCTGGCAAAAAAATCAAGTCATACTCCACATTCCATACCAGATGGGGGCAGTATGCCTCAATAAAGTGAATTGGTCTACTCTAGAGTAACAAACCAGAAACGGCATAGTCTCTATGCTCCGCCCTTACCTTCACAACAACCCTAGAGCCATAGCCGAAGCCTAAGAGGTGCCCGCCTGCTCCAGAGGAACGTTGGGTGATGTCAAGTGATTTTGAAACATGACATCTTCAAGCTACACCCCTTCACCTTTACCAGTGAATATGTTCATATTCGTTTTGTTCATATTACATTTTGAGTTATATATACACATTATTCAAATTAAATTAATTTGACAGACAGCATTCTGTCAACATCACTGGTCAACATCAGACAGCTGAATATAGTGAGTGAATACCGCTCTGAATATAGTGAGTGCGCGCGCAGCCGGGGCGCTCTCTCTCTCTCTCTCTCTCTCTCTCTCTCTCTCTCTCTCTCTCTCTCTCTCTCTCTCTCTCTCTCGGGTTCATTATCATCGAAGACATTTCAAGCTTCTTAGGTAATTTTACATTTTAGCATCAGCTTGGTAGAGACGGGCTTTGGTAGATAACAGGTGAAAACCGGATCGGATCTGTGGGTAAGTTATAGCTAACTAATTCCCTGAACTGAAATGAAGTAGTGGGCTGTACTTTCCACACGATTGACATCAGGTTCAAGTACGCCCACAAGCCGTGCGAGTTATTCGTGTATTGCAGGTTGGCTGGTGGTTATGTTGCCCGCATACCGCCTCCCATAGCCGAAACTGGTATTACGACACCTGTCGGGCCGTGGCTAGTAATGGTAATGCTAATTAAGGTTGATATCTCTGCAGCACTGTAACTTGACATTTTTTTAATGACATCATCGCCCTTATTTCTTCTCATTCTTTTGATGCGTGTAGGTCATTTTTTGGATATTTTTACCTTAATTTTTACACATGGCACCTTTAACAGAGACTCGCTCTGACCGAATCATTTGAATCAGTGAGTTGTTGGGTGTTTCTCAAATGGAAGGCTGCATCCTACCGAGGTAGTTCTTTACTTGCTTTGTGTCGGAAATTGAAGAAACGTTTCTTTTTCAAGGCACTTTGTGGCTGTTTTTACTTCACACACAAAAAAAGTGCACAATTTTGTCAAGATTTGATTTCTTGATGATTTGATGTTTTATAGTAGTGATTTTATAATATCAAAATATAAAAAAAGAAAATGGAAATGCATGACTAATAAGCCAATAAGGGCTCTGCTGACAACAAAGTATATTGTGTCAATATTTAAATTGGATATTTTTAGAGCTTTAAAATGCTGGAAATGTTACTTGAAAGGCATTGAAAAGTGTTTGAATTTCTCTCAAAAGGTTATACAAACCCTGAAATGAATAACGTTATAACATTTGACTATTTCTGCCACAACACCATGGTTATAATTATCGTAACTGCTTCTAGTTTTCTACGTCTGCGCTCTTTGATCTCACAGCGACCGCTCGCAAAATTGTCGCACTGGCAGAAAAAATGGTTTTCAGTCTGGAGCCCTGTTATGCTTTGGAATGAAGTGAAGTAAAAGTTTCTTAAAATAAAAATACTCAGATAAATTACAGTTACTTGAAAAATGTCAACATTTGAAGTGGATCAAATCCTTTCATCAGAGTTGTCCTAAAATCAAAACAATACCCGTTCTTGTCTTAGGACAACTTTGATGAACTTTTTTGATCCACTTCAAAAGTTGACTTCTGTACTTCGTTACTGGATTCAGTGTAACGTTGATTCAGTGACACTGCCATTGTTTTATTTTGTTTTTTTAATTCAACATTGACTAAGGATGAACAAGTGATGTTGAAACATCTTCACTTCATAATGATGATCCAGTGACATTACCGTAGTTTTTATTTTCAACTTTTTTTTTTTTTTTACATTAATTGTGGGTGAAAATGTGATATTGAACCAACACCACTTTGTAACATTAATTCAGTGCAGTTAGTGTTGATGCATCAACATCGACATAACATTGTTTCAATGGTTGCTTGCTATCTCGGGACCCTTCAAAAATAATTATTTTTCTATTTTAAACAGCTGCTCAGTGAAAGAAGGTGCAGAAGCTACATATTTGATCAGTTCCATTTTCTATACTTTGTCTATGATGTTTGATACGATGTTAGATTTGTGTTGTTTTAACCGGGAAAATTTATCAAATTCAAATATAAAATATAGCCACAAACATTCATTGTTGATGTCCAAGCATTATTATTATTATTATTATTATTATTATAGGGATCATGGGAGAAAATGACCAAAACTGCTCAAACTGAAACAAACAGAAGATGCCAACATGCACATTCAATGTTTTTAGCACCTTCTGTTTATTGCGGTGCATTATGGGATTAAATGAATGCACTCAATAATGTCGACTATGGTTTTGGACACCAATCCAGTTGGCCGTCCACTCACTATATACAATGAATGAATGATGCATTTATATATCACTTTACTGTGTATTGTTGTACACCCAAAGTGCTTCACAATCATGTGGGGGGTCTCTCCTCAACCACCACCAATACAAGGGTATAGGGGGCGATTTCAGACACAGCACATGTACTTCAGGGCATTGATTTCACAATATACAGGCCAATAAATGGGCCACTTCCAAAAATATATCGGCCCAACTTAGTTTTGTGGCATCTTTTGGCCGATTCTCATATTTGATCCATACTCTGTGCACATCAGCCAAATGACATAATGATTGACAGTTTAAGTTTTCAGCTATTGAAATTTGATTAGCTGTTTGTGGCCATTGTAGTTGGTTTGTCCCAATTATATTGTAGGCATATGTTTGCAACCTACTAAGGCTCACTGGAAATACGTGCCTCTACCGAGATTTCTGCAAAACTCAAAATATGGCGCTGCACTTGTGCAGTGAAGAGCACAGTTGCATCAGTGAATGTGTTTTCAAATCACTTTTGCATTCCTTAACACTATCATGTAGGTTTAGGGTTGGGTTTGGTGGAGGAAGTTTGTTATTTTCTGGCACAATAGAGCATTAATCTTTTAACAACACTCACCGGACATTTGAATTCTGAACCGCTGCAATACGTGCCTGAAGCAACGTAATAAAAATGTAGCCACAGTCATGTATTGAACATGCATTTTAGTGCCACTCACCGGACATTTCACTTTGAAACTGCTGCGAAATGTGCAGTTAGGCACATAATATCGGTTATATAATAACTGCAGCACACTTGTGAACACAGTGAAAAGATAATAGAATATCCAAGTTAAACTGTTTTGAAACATTCCACAATAAGCAGGTGCATTTGGTAATACTTTAGGGCATTATGATAAAACCATCATCGATCCTGATCAAAACCATCATAAAAAAAAAAGAAGTGTCCACCAAAGTCTCAGTCTTTGCAACCACTTTGTGCCAGATGAAAAATAACTTTTCTCAGTGCAAGATTGCAAAGAATTTAGGTCTTTTACCATCTACTACTTAACAAGGGAATCGGGAGAAATGACTTGAATTGTGAGATTTGTGTTCATTTGATATTATGACATGCAGTTGGTTTTCATGCTGGGTTCATGCTGTTAGATTGCAGTTTATCAAATAAATCTAATAGCTCTGTTGGGGAAAATAAACAAGATTCTAAAGCTTAAAACCAAAAAGTCATGTGACGATGTGTGAGTGTTCTGCATTCATGAGACCTGCCTTATCGTTTTTGTTTGAGCTTCCAGGGTCGCCATTGACCCGTTTTTCACCCAGTGCTGTATGAAGGAGCTGCATTCGGTCGGATCCCTCTTGCGGTGTTCGTTACTCCTGTGAATCTCTGACTCAGCACTTTTCTCTACTTGCTGGCTTTCTGTCATCTGCTGTTAAGACCCATATTCATTCTGCCTTGCAAAAAAACACACAGATTGGCATGCGACCGCCAGGCCTGCGAGCCTCGTCAGCGCAGACCTCGACCCTCAACAAGACCGTTTAAGGTTAATCTGGACCGTATTGTTCCATAAGTGAGATACACCGCAGCCAGACTCCCTTGACATCACATCCGAGCAACTATCCACCACTGAGATTTACTACAGTGATGTATAGAAGCTTTGCATGACATTAAGTGGCTGACTGCAGCCTGATATGTGACGTTTTCTCATTTGTGGGTTTTTGGGGTCTTGATTTTAAAAAATAGCCTTCGGTATAATAGCTAGAAAAGTGTATTTTTGAAATGAAAACTTCACACAAAATAGTTGTAAAAAAAAAATTATATATATATATATAATTTTTTTTTTTTTGGGGGGGGTGGGGGGGGGTTGATTATTATATGATACTGCTGAGTTTTATTCAAAGACTTAAACTGAGCAAAAACATGCAATTTGTTGCACATGCTGATACTTATATGTGACCCTGGAGCACAAAACCAGTCTTTAAGTCGCTGGGGTATATTTGTAGCAATAGCTAAAAATGCATTGTATGGTTCAAAATTGATTGTTCTTTTATGCCAAAAAACATTAGGATATTAAGTAAAGATCATGTTCCATGAAGATATTTAGTAAATTTCTTACTGTAAATATATCAAAACGTAATTTTTGATCAGTAATATGCATTGCTAAGAACTTCATTTGGGCAACTTAAAAGGTGATTTTCTCAATATTTAGATTTTTTTTGCACCCTCAGATTCCAGATTTTCAAATAGTTGTATCTCAGACAAATATTGTCCTCCTAATAAACCATACATCAATGGAGAGATTATTTATTCAGCTTTCAGATGATGTGTAAATCTCAATTTCGAAAAATTTACTGGTTTTGTGGTCCAGGGTCACATATGAACAAAAATTAACATCAAATTCTGGTAACTTGTAATGTAATCATATAAATATCTCCCAATAATATGACTCCTATAGATCTTATAAGATATGCTTAGCTTTCTGATCAAAGTTCTGAAACATAATGCAATGCAATACAATGATGATTGAGAGATAAACAAATAAACGTTTCTCAGAAGCCGGATGAACAAATGGTTTTTCTGAAAAATGTCTGGACAATCAGTTAAATCTAAACTGCTTCAGTCCAGTAAGTGCTCATCTTGAAATATTACGAACAACACTGATATCTGCATTATGGTATCATATAACTGAATTCAAACTGGAAATCATACCTGAACATATTTTGATGACAAAATTATTCCTTCACAAAATTTCATGACCATAAAAATTGCATCAGTCGACATTAAAGTCACAAGAATGTGCTCTTTCTGTAAAATCCGTTGAAAAATTAGTAACTAAAATATAAAAAAATCCACAAAACTGCATTTTTGAATTCAGGAGATCAGCAAGGACAGTTTTCACATGTTTTGTTATTACAAATTGTGATGTTTAAACTATACATAAAAATGTGTAAATGTGTAAACAGTTTTGTTATTAGATGACATTTTAATCTGAATAAAATAAACTGAAATGAATGAATGATATGAAATATTAAATTTAAAGGATGATTTAAAATGAAATGCATTTGTTAACAGCCAGGTTTGTTCTTTGCAGTAATCAATAAACGCAGTAAACGAGGTGCTGTTTGGTTTAGATTTATGTCTTGCACCCTCTTGTGGACCGTTGATTTAAAATCTGGTGTTCGCTGATCTTTTCCTCAAACTTGAATTGCTAATTTTACGCATTTTGCATGCTCTTTTATATTCTGTACTTTATAGAAAAAACTCGGAGAGGGGAGAAGATTCATCGCAATGGAGTCAGGGAACGAGTGAAAGAAAGAAGAAAGAGTAGTCCAGACATGAAAGACAAATGGAGATCAGATGACAGCTCTGTATTCACACAGCTGGGTAAGTAACTGAATGATGTGTTCGGTTTCATCATCTGTACAGATCTGCCAAAAAAGACGGCACAGCAGTACAATTCAGTCACCTTTTAAAATGCAGCCTTTTAAAATACTTCTTAGGCGAGATAAACTGCTTCAGACTTCAATAGACGTCAATAGAGCAGAGGTTCTCAGATTCTTCCCTTTTATTCTGCTGCTCATTTTTAGGTTATACTGCCATGTCACTTTAGGATCTCACAAGTCTAATTATGTTACTGTCAAATTATGTTCTAAAGAAGAATAGATTTGATCACTTTGTTCAGCAAATCATTTTGATGCTCGCCCTGTTCAGTGGGAGAGCTGCGTGCTGTTTGCATGAGCAAGTCAATACTCTACATGGCATGTGGAGGAAAATGTAAAAATGTTTCACATACATGTTCTCTAAATTTATAAAGGTAATATATATGTGACCCTGGAGCACAAAGGCAGTCTTAAGTCGCTCGGTGTATTTGTAGCAATAACCAAAAATACATTGTATGAGTCAAAATTATCAATTTTTCTTTTATGACAAAAATCATTAGTATATTAAGTAAAGATCATGCTCCATGAAGATATTTTGTACATTTCCTACCGTAAATATATCAAAACTTCATTTTTGATTAGTAATATGCATTGCTAAGAAGTTCATATGGACAACTTTAAAGATGATTTTCTCAGTTTTTCGATTTTTTGCCCCCTCGTTGGCAGATTATTTTGCTTGTTTCAAGCAAAAACTCACTTAAATTCAACTTGTTTTTTCTGAAAACAAGACAATAATTTTTACTTGTCTAGAAAATACTTCTTGATTTAAGAATTTGTAGATATTTTGGCTGGAAACAAGACAAAGTGTAGTGTAAGAAACTTAATTTGGAAAATTTTAAAAGTGATTTTCTCAATATTGAAATTTTTTTTGCACCCTCAGATTTTCAAATAGTTGTATCTCAGCCAAATATTGTCCTCCTAACAAACCATACATCAATGCAAAGATTATTTATTCAGCTTTCAGGTGATGTATAAATCTCAATTTCCAAAAATTGCAGTAGCAGTGTAGCGCAAGTTACTGTGGAGACGAAACCCGTTTAAAACCAACCCACCTTCTTGAGCTCGAAAACTCAAGGGTTTGCTCAAACTAAACGCAAACGTACGTGGGTAAAAACTAAAACCGGCTTCATGCACCAGGCCTCTGGACGCCTTGATAAGCTGGTTCAGATGGTATTAGCTGGGTTTGACACGGACTGAATACTGAATGTATATCTCGTCCACAGGTTTCTCCAAATCCTTCCCGCTGGACGGCTCGCTTTTTGACAGCTGGCTGGCTCAGTCGGTTCACATCACGGCAGATAACATGCTGAGCCAGTGGTCTCTATCCGAAGAGAGCCGCGACCCCTCCGCCAGCCTCCTGTCAGACCAGCTCCTGCAGGGCGAGGAGAACCTGCTCAGCCTCATGATGGACCACTCCATCAAGTCCACCTGGAAAACGCCCCAGCAGGGCCGCAAGCCGAGGGGTGCGCCGCGCAGCCGCAGGAAGTCCGTCTCGCTCCCAAGAATCGGATCCGCAGTCAAAGGCAAGGTTTGTCCTGAGGACCAACGTCCCAAACGAGGAGAAAGAGTACGCCACGTACACCACCATCACACCCGCAGCAGCGAAGGCAGGCCGGACCCTCTGCAGCCAGCCATATCCAAAATGGACTCGTGCCACATTTCCGAGGAGCATGGCTCTTGGGACGCTGGCGCGGACGATGGGGATACGGAGAGCGACAAGCGCTCGCAGGTGGCCTTGCGTCTGCGTCTACCTAGACAGGGCAAGTCACGCTCTAAGAGCAACACGACGCAGGTCCTGCTGCAGAACAGCACTGGGAACAACATCTCCGCTCACGACACTGAAACTGACGGCTATTTCTCTGACGCGGAACAGAGTGACAGTGAATTACCCTCTTTCAGCCGGAAGCTGCGCTTGCCCCAACTGCATGCTGGGAAGGAGGAGGTAGTGCGGAGGAGCGTGCTGGCCTCCTAAAACCATTTTTGGATGCAGCGGTGTTGCTGTAGTTTCTAGACCTTCAGATGTAAAGGCGTGTGTTCTTTTCTCACTTTGTGTCAGAGTATGTTAGTCCGTCGCCTACATTTATGCAACCATAACCATTTGTGCTTGACAAACAAGAAGAAACGAAAAAGTCTACATGAACACTGTCAAATGTGTCCTCTTGGGAAGCAATAGGCTCTGTCCTGGAACAGGGACGGTGACGTGGGCATTATGACGTCTGTTCAGGGTGTGTTTGTTTTATATAAATACATCTGTGGTGTGTCTCCAGAGGATGCGGCTACTATAAAATGATGTACAGAGAAAATATGACACAAATAAGCACAAATAGCCGTTGGGGAATGTAGCACACATGTACCTGTCGTATCCACCGCCTCATTCGCTTTTACAGAGACTAGATGTACCAGAATCACACGGACACTTGAGCGTAATTCTTACGTGTGCCAGTGGACAGATCAGCTTCCATCATGGGTGAATCTCACGAACATGAAGCCTGTTTTAAGAGCCGTGTGACGATTGAGCATATTTTTGATAATCTGTTCAATCCATCTCGAGTGGTCCGAAGCTGTAAAGTTGGTTGCTTGTCGGATTTGCGAGTGATTTCCTCTGTCTGTTGGTATCGCAAGACACCAGTTTTGTACTTGTTTTACTTCGTTTAATCACTGTGGTCATCTTTGTGTCATTGCGCACCAAAAATTTGAGGCTGTTTATTGAAACCTCAGTATCTTTAAAAATCACAAGACTGGTCTCTTCACATTCAGAGCAGCATGCAGAATCAAATCGTTCCCAGTTTCCCATGTCGGCAACTTTGGGCATCTGCCATTTCGAATTTTGACAAAAAAATGCTATATTTCTCGAATGCATTGGCGAATTGTTACGAAACGTGGTATGTGTCTTCGGCACAATTCCCTAAACGTATTCATAATGTTTTGTGGCAGTACCACCTCGTGGTCAAACATTATAATTAAATTTCCAAAAATTTTAATAGCTTTTGATTAATTTTGCCTATTGTCATGACACTTATCTTGATGATAGATTCCTTGGATCATGCATAGAACATCTTTTCCAATTATGCCATAATCGGCTGAACTGATGGTTTTCAGCCAGTTTGTGTTAAATCACCTTAAAATGTCATGTCGTTAAAATGCCATGCTTGCTCCTCATTCTCATTCTCATTCTCATGTTGTGCTTAGCCCCTTAATTGCTGTTTGCATTTGGACTTAAAGAATGTTAATGTTCATGTATCTTGAAAGATGCATTTAAGATCAGTTTTTAATTCGGTGAGCTTCAGGACCATCATGAGCTAAGATACTGAGGTTTCTATAAATGTCTGTATGACCCAAAATTTGTTGTGCGCCATGACACAAAGACGACCACCGCGGTTAAACAAAGTAAAATAAAAATTGGTGGTTTTGCAATACTAACAGATGGAGATAATCACTTTAAAAAAAATAAACAAAAATTTAAAATAGTCATGCAACTCCATTGGGACCACTTGTGATAGTTCCAGTTACAACTAAATAAAATGTCCAGAGTTTTATGGGCGATCTTTTGTGAGATTCACTTTCGTATCTGGCACTTTCTTTCCCACTTGTTTCAGTTCATTTGTTCAGAAAGAACCTTTGTCGTTCTCCATTAAAGTGTGCCTTCTGTAGCCCCCCAAATCAAACGAATAATCAACATGTTCAACTGTTTTAATACAACGATGGCAATCAGAAACGAATACCTGCTTGGTCCAAAAGCTTGTATGTAGATGTCAAAGTCGTAGAGATTCTAGGTGCCTAGAAAACAGCGTCGACCCAACAATGCTAAAATCATCAATACTGCTTTAGCAAAGTGCTGTTCATGAACCGACGTCCGTCAGTCAAATTGGATTCACACTTACAAAGTGTCCTCAGGCTTTGCTAATGTTTTCCCTCTGATTGTGACGTCTATGAATCAACCCATGGTGTTTATCTCAGGGTTATAGCGAAGAAGTGATTGCAATCATCTGAAAAGCTTAAACCTGTACATTCACGAACAACAAGGTTTCTTTGCCAAAACGTCACGTTTTGAGATGATCTTCTCACAGTGTAATGATGAAACACTGAGTTTCTTTTATTTTGTATGATGATGCCAAAGAAAAGTAAGTCAGCATATGCTCTGAAGTGGATGTAAACTTTGTGTCTGGATCTTCTGAAGATCTCAGCGTGCACTGATATCCACCCGTACACTCCTGGATCGCATCATCAATCTAGAATCGTCCTCATCAGCAATCACAGACGTGAGCTGTCCAGAAATGTCTCGTTTGAGACAAAAGCAACTGATATGTAGCGTACGTGATGCGTGTCAGTGATTTGAAGGGTTAGTTCACCCAAACAAGGACAGTTCTGTATTCAGTCTTGTCGTTCCAAACCTGTTTTGCTGTTCTTTTCCATACAGTGAAAGCGAATGGGTCCAAAAATAGTCCATGCGCTACATTCCGAGTCTTCTGGTGTCTTACGATGCTCAGCCCAAATTTAAGTGTTTAATTTACTGAAATCCTTCTCAAGTCACCGTAGATCTCCAACGTTGTGGCAAATTTGCGAACAGCATCGTAACCAAAGGATTTTTCATCAGAAGACTAGAATACCGCACACAAGTCACTGTCATTTCGTGTTCCACAGAAGAGTCGTTTGGGTTTGGAACAACGCCGCGTTGGATGAATTGCTTCAGTCCTTCGCTGGCTTAAATCGCGACAGCCGTCTACTGTATCCGTACAGACCACAGACAGCGACCTGTACAGATTTCATGTATCTTAGCTGCTTTAATAGGGACTAATCATAGCGCTGGTCATTTGCCGTTCTCTGGTTCAGTATGCACCCAACGCTGACATGGAATACTGTGCCTTTAGTGACTTAGTTTCAGCCTCCTGCAAGAGTTCAAGCTGCTTTATCATGCTTCGTTGCCGTTCGTGTACCAAAACTATAACATATACTCTACGTAATCTCTGTAAATGTTCAGCTTCTGTGCAATCATTTTCCTCCCACAACGTATTAGAAGGAGAATGACGGAGTAGATCTTGACACTCGTGTGTTGTTAGAGAGCCATCCGCTGAAACGACAAAGGGTGACTAGTCTTTGCACTTGGTTATTCATTTGTCTCTACTGTTGGCTTTCCCTGGAAGGGTGAATAGCTGGAAATCATCAAGACCATCAAGGGGTGTGCGATATTGATGAAAAATGACATTTTGAAATGACATTTCAAAGAGTTTTGTTGAGAATTAGACGAGATGTAGTGTGTTTTTGTGCTGGTACGTTGGCTGGTTTAGGCCCGTCATGGCTCACAAAGACGTTCATATTCTGTTAGTTGGCAGCAGTGACAAAAATTTACTTTTCCATTAATTTTCCACCTCAAGAGGCATTTATAAATATTTACACAGACTGTTCGGTGCAGCTTTAAAGGTGGCCTGAATGCAATTACACTGTAGTTACAAACACTGTGTCCTAACCAGGTGAGCGATGCCAAGATTTTCAGAATGCGAAGTGACAAAATCAATCAAATATCACAGCCAATCAGAAGCATGTGGGAGGGCTCTCTCTGAAAGTGCACTGCATTCCCAACGAAATACATGCTTGTAATAAACCTTTTAAACATTATTAAAAGTACATACTGAGCAACTGATAACATCTTTATGGAATACACATTGGATCACATTGAGTTCACAGTTTTAACGTTCATGTTAGCTTTTTATTTATTTATTTTTTTCAAGATCTTGCATCATTTTTCACGGTTATTCAAAATGATATTCAGACTCACATTACACACTTTTAACATTAAATTAAGCTCATAATCAGGTCGTAAGATTAGCATCGTCATAGTTTGTATGTTGTTGTTCCAGCTACGACTGTTGTTCCAGAAAATAGAAACTGTTTCTAAAAAGCTGTCGCTGGTCACGACAAAAACTCAGATTAACATGGAAAGGATACCTTTTATCACAGCATCGCGTTTCATCTGGTTAGGACACAATAAAAATAAAACAATACTGTAAGTATAAAAACTAAAACCACCAGTAGGTGGCAGTAAGTCACTTGTCTTAATGACAGAGTCATTGAATCATTCCCTCAAACCATTCGTTCAGAAACATGCACACATTCAGTAAAGAAGAGCACAAAACGGTTTTGCTGTGGCTTTGTTTGAAACTATTTTCATTACACAAAATTGAGCAAAAACAGACAATACTGTGTCTTTTAACTCATTTAATTTAAAATTCCTGCGTAAAATCAATATCACATTTGCAAGTGTGCTGATATTTGGGAAAACGGCACTTGTGCTCGTGTGATATTGCCAAACTACCATATAAGATTAAAACTCATAAAGATTTTTTGACCTTAAATCTTGAATTTCGGGTCATTCTGACTGCATTCTACTAGGCTGGTTTTGTGCCAAGTGAGTGACACACTTAACATCAGCTCTCGTATCCTTAAAACAATTAGTAAATTATCCTAGAAGATGCATATCGCACACCCCTAAGATCCAACTGTTCTTTCGGATTAAGTGGTTAGTCTTGAGCACATCGTGTGGTTCTTTCCTTCTCACATCATGGAGAAAGTGACAAGGAATATATCGATTGGCTGAATGACGGCCCATTCATTCCTCTAGTGGAACTGACTATTGAAGAAAAGTCATAATTCATCCACAGAAATAAAGTGAAGCCAATTTGTAGGACCAGTACCTTTTTTTTTTTTTTGCATTTGTGAAGATGTCTGGACATCTTGTTATTATTGAAATCAGCATGAATACGATTCATTACAAAAAGTACTTCTACTTTTAAGCTTTTAAGGGTTTCTTTAATGGATTTTGGTGAAGTATGACCCTCACAAGCTTCACCTGAATATCTTTCAGTGTTGTCGTTCACTTCCAGAGGATCCGTTTATTGACGTGTCGAACCCTCGCTTATCCAGCTGCAGCTTTTGCTGTCATATCAATCTCTCTCTCTCTCTCTCTCTCTCTCCAGTCTTGTTTACTATGCAGCAAAATTTTCCCACATGCCCCTGTGACCGAGCAGTTTTTTCTGTCGTTCTCTCTTGAAAGAGTAAACGAGGCGCAGGAGAGGTGAAGCACTTGTAGTCCATTAAGAATCACACGTGTCCTGTAAATCTGTCAACATCTTCCGCTCGACACGGTTAGGATACGATGATATGAATGTTGCAGGAGTTTATCCTTCTATGTTCTTTGTTTCAAAGAATGTTGTGCCATTTGTTAATAGCAGAGAAAACTATTGAACATATAATTAGAAAAAAAAAAGAAGAGCTATTTTAAATTATTTTAGGCTTTTTTTTGCGATTATTTATTTTCTTGTATTGGAAATCTTTATAGAAGGAAAAAAGACAAGTATTTTTCATCAGTGCAAAAACCTATTTTTTCCTTTTTGTACATTTTCCATGTTAAGCAGTCTTTAGAGCAATATAATGTTCATGTGACTGTATGTGCATGCTGTTTGTGATGCCTTAATAACAGCTCCAGTCCCATCATCGCCAGCGCTCGGCTGTGGTCGACCAGTGCAGTCAATAAAGCTGTGCTTTCTGTCTAACGACTCTGTGCTCTGTATCGCTACACCACACGCACAAAACACAAACATACCCCAGGATAATAACAACTTTCAGAAAGTGTTTTAGTGGGAGGATTTTACAGTGACTCTTTCTCGGTGTTAAATTATTACGCCAGTAGGTGGCGACAAATGATGGGAGTCATTGAATCATTCTTTCAACTGATTCATTCAGGAACAAAACAAAGATGTACTTGTTGGTGGTCTCAGATTATTTGTTATGCCAGTTTTTAAAAACAGCTTATGTTAGAAATGGAATAACTAAGTGACTACCAAAGTGTTAACAATACAGTAAATCAAATAAAACCGACACGATGACTTTCATAAGCGAATGCACAGTCAGCAAATGAGGGTCTAAAACATACTTGTGTGCCGTTTAGTCCTATATACTTGGTGAATTACACACATTTTGATGAATCTTTGGCATAAACGCTAAAACACAAAATTTAAAAATTGGTAGCTAAAACAAACACTAGATTTATTTAAAAATGTTTTATCTCTTTCCAAAATGTTCACATGAAGACATCTACCAGAAACACTGATGTGAACTGATATGAAAATCCCATCAGTGGCTTTATACCTTCTGCATTGTGTATCTACTGAAATATACATAAACACACAAATGCTATACAGTATTATTACAGTATTTCCATAATGCAGTTTAGTGTTTTTGTTTTTTTATGTGTAACATTTTCCCATATCCAATAGGGGTAAACCAGGAAAAACATTTAGTAAGATAAAGGGTTTTCTGTACAAAATCTCAATTTTTTTAAGGGATATACATGGCGGTAAAAACAACTCTTCTGTTAGGTTAAGGAATGGGAAAAATTTATAAAATTTAGTAGTAAAAAGGTAGTAAAAATTCTTAAATATTTTAAATGTTACAACAAACATTTTCATTATCACAAAGACCAACATATTGCAATTATCAATGTCAGTTACCACAGAAAATGATTTCCATGTCCTCATTATCAAAATAAACCGTTTCAAAATACATTGTTTCAAAATTATGGCCACAATATGTTTTGGGAATAATCCTTAAAAATTAAAAAATGCATTACTGGCCAAGTGTATGAGATATGCAAGGACACTACAAAGGAACGTTACTGTTGTATGGAAGCGTATGTGTAGCAATATTCAGTTTGAAAATTCAGTTATATAATGTACGTTAAATTAAAATGAAAATTACTTATACTGATGAGTTATGTTTAACATGTCCAAGCAAAAATTGTAGCAGAAACGTTATGTTTCTCAAAATGCATTTATACTAACGGATAGGACACTTAGGGTTGCATTTTAATTGAAATATGACAAATATAGCAAAATGCAGTGTGGATTTGTAAGGTCATAACATGCCCATACCCTACTTTAACATTAAAATGCATTGCCAGAAATAGATTGATATTTGTAATGTTACTGCCAAAAAGGGTAACAAAATAGTAATTTAAATGTCCTTTTTCCATAAATGCATTGAGACACACTTAAAGAGATTTTTTTTTTCATGACATTTATATACTTCAGATTTATATTCTTTTTGCATTATAATAACATGGAATTAAATTACAGAATTTTTTTTTTCTTTTGTAATGCAATAAAAAAAATTGCTGTTGGAGCAAATTTACAACAATATTTGAAGGCATATAACATTTGTAAAAGTCTCCAGTTTTTCTCCAGTTTACTGCCAAGATGTTTTAGTAATGAACATCTGATTATTCACTGAACATTGATTTTTCAATCTCATTTTGAACGTGTTGTTTATTTGATGAATGAAAGAGTTCAGGACAAAGTGTGACAAATAATGAATAATGATTTGAATGAACACTTTTTATTGTTTCTTATGAATAATATATTATTGTTTGTTTTCTTCTCCACAGATTCTGTCAGGGTGGATTGAGTTCACTTCGATTGCTATTTATTCCTGTATTATAGTATATGTTCTTGTCTATCTTCCTGTCTTCATCTATACCTGGTACCTGAAATTCAAAGCGGTTGTCAGGCAGAACTTCAAGCAAGACTATTCAGATTTCATAGATTAAGAGAGAATAATCTAAATTAATGGTCATTTTAAGATTTTAAAACTTTGAATTTAAATGTAAAAATTTAATTGAAAAGATTCTAATCATTTTAGATTTAACTTATCTGCGTTATGATGTCTAAACAATTAACGCTAAATTATAATAACTTGATTATATTATTAAAGACTGTAAAGGGGCTAAAGTAAGTGCTTTAATTAATAGTTCACCCAAAAATGAAAGTTTGCTGAAAATGTAGGCTCAGGCCATCCAAGATTAGGTTGAGTTTGTTTCTTCATGGGAACGGGTTTGGAGAAATGTAGCACTGCATCAGTGTCTCATCAATGGATGCTCTGCAGTGAATGGGTGCCGTCAGAATGAGAGTCCAAACAGCTGATAAAAACATCACAATAGTCCACAAGTAATCCACAGCACTCCAGTCCATAAATGCTTAGAAAACAGTACTGTCATTGCCATAAAATAACAAAAAAAAAAAAAAAAACAGGGCACTTGAGTCTTTCAGTACAGATTGAATATTGCTTTGAGGTTTTTCAGTGATTTCCTCTTAGAAAATGTAAATGTTTCCATTTAAAGGGTTAGTTCACCCAAAAATGAAAATTCGGTCATTAATTACTCACCCTCATGTCATTACAAACACATAAGACCTTCGTTCATCTTCGGAACACAAATTGAGATATTTTTGATGAAATCCAAGAGCTTTCTGAGCCTCCACAGAGAGCAATGCAACTGAAACATTCAAGGCCCAGAAAGGTAGTAAGGACATTGTTAAAATAGTCCATGTGACTTCAGTGGTTCAACCTTAATTTTATGAAGCTATGAGAATACTTTTTGTGTGCAAAGAAAACAAAAATAACGCCTTTATTCAATAATTTCTTCTCTTCCGTGTCAGTCTCCGCCGCCATTCACAAGAGTACCACGACGCATGGGAAGTTCATCGCTATGAAATCACATTCAAGAAGTCTCATTCAGCACACATCGCGATATTTGCCATCAGTTCATGTGTGCCGCACGTTGGGTGAGTAGTCGTAAATACGCTGTCTTAATGTTTGTTATAAAATCTATTCTGTCTTTATTAATCAGATTAGCGCCTTATGTTTGTTCGCTGTTTTACATCCGTCATCCGAAACTGTCTTTGCATTTAACTGAATGAACACATGTGACGTGCCATAGATCTTTCATCAGTGAATCATATTCATATCAGGTTCAAAGATGTAAGTTGTACTTGTAATAAAATCATGGTAACCACAACACATACCATGCTTTTACCGCAGTAACTGTGGTTTGACTGTGATATTGGAAGATAAAGCACAGTAACCACAACACTTACCACACTTTTACTGCAGTAACTAGTTTTACTGTGATACATGTATTAATAGCACAGTAATCGCCAAACTTACTATGGTTTAACCACTGTAATGGTAGTTTTGATGTGCTTTTACAACATAATATATCACAGTAATCACAACACTTACTGTACCTTGCTTTTAAAACCTTTTAATGTAAAATCCAAAAACTGTAATTTAACTCAGTATTTTTTCCATCTTGCAGTTCATTCATATCCGTTTATATCTTAAATTCTCTATATAATGCTATTTTTATTTTCTCTCCCTTTTTTTAATACATATTTTAGCTGAAAAGACCTAAAGGAAGCAGTCAGCCCAGTCGTGTTAGTGGAGAGGTATTCATTCAGAAACAGATGACAGAAAGCTGTAAAGGCAGACATTTGGTAGGTCTGTGTTAGTTTGAACCCCTTTATCAAACATTCATGCGGTTAGAATTTGCACAGCAATTGTTGTTTACTTAATCTTTGTCTTAAAATCTCCCCAAAGCCCCATCAGTAAGAACCCTAAACACAGTCTCACATCAAAGTCCTAATAATTCAGTTTAACTCTGTTTGCACAAGTGGAAATGCTAGTTTGATGTAAGTTGCATGTAATGTAATAAAATGTCTTTCTTTCTGTCTTACAGGATTACTTGCAGATTGCGGTGTCCTTCTCCATCATGCACATGCACTCACCTCTTTAACTCTTTATCCCACACACATACAGAAATGGCACCTGGATCAATATTAAGACTTTGCAGTGATATATATATATTTTTTTTTTTTTGCAGAAGATGCAACTTTGTTTTAATTATAGGCTTGTAATTAATACATTTAGATCTTCCAGCAACCCATATATATATACACAGAACCAATAATAAAAATAATAGTTGAAAATAGTCGTATTGATAAAGCATTGTGTTCTCTTTTTCAAGCTTCATAAACTGTACTTGGTGTCTTCCTAATGCTTATATCACAAAAAAGCATCAGTGCTCATCAGGAGTTTTATTAAAGGACATATTCATGCACAGACATCCCCTAGTTCCAGTCATGCAGAGACTTCATGATGCTGTTGTGAAGCGTATATTTCTGCATTTGAATACAGCAGGTGTTTTTCGAACAATGGAAGACGGAGGAAGTGTTCAGGAAAACAACCAATGTTTATGGACTTGTGTTTGGTGCTGTGCTGATAGAGTTTTATAAATGATATTACACACTTGACATGCATGACTTTGTTTTTTTTTTGGGAGTTTGATACATTCACATTATGTGTTGTACCACTTTTGGATCATTTTTTAAGAAAATTCATCTGTTTCCAGTGTTCTCTGAAAGACAAATACTGTATATAATTTTTTTTTTTTTTTTTTTTTTTTTATAAAAGCATTTTATTACTTAAAATAGTTAATATTTATAATTATAATTATTACTAATGATTTGCTTTGCAAAAAATCACTAGCATTAATACTAGTGTTCCTGTGGCTCAGTGGTAGAGAACATCGCTATAACAGCAAAAAATTTTGTGTTCTATACTCACAGAGAACATTAGTTAAAAAAAAAATGTTAGCCTGAATGCACTGTAAGTTGCTTTTAAGCGTCTGATAAATGTATACAGCATCCTTATAAATGTAAATATAATACAGTATAATTAATTATTAAAGTAAATAATGTAAAATGTAAAAAAACGTTTTGTATTTTTATAAATAACTCTGGATCACACTCTTGAGTTGACAGAGAATGTTTATATCGAGATTTGTAAGCCCGCAGAACCTGATCTAAGCCAGGCTGGATTTGTTTGGTTTTGTCAAGTCTATACTTACTCTGAAACTCAGAGTTTGTTCAGCTAGCTTCATGCAACAGGCCACAGTAAAAGGTTTGCAGGACCAGGGTTGGAACTGAAGTCTGCAGGAAGGAGCAGAACTAGCTTCTCCTGGTGTATCATGAACATGGACTATTTTAATGATGTCCTGACTGTGTTTCTGGGCCTTGAATGTGTCAGTTGCATTGCTGTCTATGGAGGCTCAGAAAGCTCTCGGATTCCATTGAAAATATCTTCATTTGTGTTTAGAGGATGAACGAAGGTCTTATGTGTTTGGAACGAAGTGAGGGTGAGTAATTAATGACAAGTGTTGGGCAGTAACTAGTTACAGTTATAATATAACTTTATACAGTAACTCGTAGTGTAATTCATTTCTAATAAGATTTCAGTAATAATATTACAGTTACCATCCATAAAACATTTAGCTTCTTAGTAACTTTTGATGCCTCAACCCCTTCTGATCTGAAATCCAACAATCCAATAATTATTCAATTTATTTTCATAATTCTCACGACTCGCACAGGCACGTGAAGTCACCAGTGCATCAGGAAAGCATTAAGATGTGTAAGATGTGCATTACTGTACTCTGCCCGCCCACATCCCTACAATATTAATTATATTACTATGATTAAACATCTTATGAACTTGTGTGATTTCGTCTGATAAAATACTTCATGAAATATAATCATAAATGGGTAACAGAGAAATTATAGCTACAATTAGCTTCAAGCTACACGTGACAATTAATACAACACTTACACTTAAAACTCACCATTGAGTGTTTGTAAAAACTTCTGACTGCGATCCACTGTAGATTTTGGTCAAATGATAAAGCAATAAATATATTGTTAGTAACATTTTAGAAGAATTTTATGGGGACGAAACACAATAACAACTTCTGTGGGGCGTGAAGGAAAAGTAATGTAACTAGTGTAGTGTAACTGATTACTGTTGCCAGAGAGTTATAATTAAGTAATAATATAACTTTTGAAGGGAGTAACTAGTAACGAGCCCAACACTGTTTATGACAGAATTTTCATTTTTGGGTGAACTATCCCTTTAATTTGTATATTAATTTGTATCCAACAGGCGGCGCTGATGCACTTGGAAACAAATAGAAATAAGCGGAAGTGTGACGTCAGGAGACGTGGTATCAACAACAACAAAGTGCATCGAGTGGTGTTTTAGAGTGGCTCGACTCAGTTCATCATGCCTGAATGTAAGTATGCTTTATTAAACCTCTGTCCGGCGTTATATTCTATAAACACACGTCTGTTTGAATAATAATGTGCGCGCGGAGTGCTCGAGTGTAGACTTCAAAGATAAAGTGTAGAATTTAAAGGTTAAAGAAATACATGAGATAAACAAAACCGTTGTTTGGGTGAAAATTAAATACGCATTTACACAAATACAGGCATTGATTTCTAAATAATAATGACTGTCATACCGCTAAAGTAATAATAATAATAATTAATTAATTAATTGTAATTATAAATCTTTACAAACCTTTGCTACAGTCCTTCAGATCACTAGATTAATTTAAAATATAAACATCTAAATTTAATATTATTTAGTATGATCACTTAATCTTTTATGTATTTTAATAAAACTATTAAAAAATAGTGTAATATTTTGCACATTTTGCTACGATAGGCCCACTTCTTGCAAAACTGATTATATTATAATTAAAAAATAGAGTGTAATATTTTGCACAGTTTTATTTTTTACGTAAATATATCTGTTATGCTGAATGATGATGGAACACAGTTTTATGCACACAGAAGTTATTTGAAGCATTGATGTAGACACTATACTTGCATTTATTATGCTTATTTATATGTATATAAAATCACTTGTAAATTTAATCTGATGCAGACACTAAATGAGACTCTCATCTGTGACTCAGATTAGACTCAGATGAGAGCAGCAGATTAAAGTCATGGTTTTGTCTGTTTAAGACAAGCTCTGTTCTGTCTTGGTGATGCTGTGTGTTCTCTTTCAGCCGATGTTTACTCCAATCCTCTGGCTCCGGACGGACATGAGGTGGAGGACCACCGCTCAGCGCTGCAGTAAGTGCTCTCCTCCATCACTTCATCTTCACAATCATACAAACCCCATTCCAAAAAAGTTGGGACACTGTACAAATTGTGAGTAAAAAAGGAATGGAATAATTTACAAATCTCATAAATTTATATTTTATTCACAATAGAATATGAATAACATATCAAATGTTGAGAGTGAGACATTTTGAAATGTCATGCCAAATATTGGCTCATTTTGGATTTCACGAGAGCTACACATTCCAAAAAAGTTGGGACAGGTAGCAATAAGAGGCCGGAAAAGTTAAATGTACATATAAGGAACAGCTGGAGGACCAATTTGCAACTTATTAGGTCACTTGGCAACATGATTTGGTATAAAAAGAGCCTCTCAGAGTGGCAGGGTCTCTCAGAAGTCAAGATGGGCAGAGGATCACCAATTCCCCCAATGCTGCGGCGAAAAATAGTGGCGCAATATCAGAAAGGAGTTTCTCAGAGAAAAATTGCAAAGAGTTTGAAGTTATCATCATCTACAGTTCATAATGGGACAACATTCCTATTTCTAAACTTGAGCAACTTGTCTCCTCAGTCTCCAGACGTTTGCAGACTGTTATAAAAAGAAGAGGGGATGCCACACAGTGGTAAACATGGCCTTGTCCCAACTTTTTTGAGATGTGTTGATGCCATGAAATTTAAAATCAACTTATTTTTCCCTTAAAATGATACATTTTCTCAGTTTAAACATTTGATATGTCATCTATGTTGTATTCTGAATAAAATATTGAAATTTCCACATCATTGCATTCTGTTTTTATTCACAATTTGTACAGTGTCCCAACTTTTTTGGAATCGGGTTTGAAGACCAATTTTCACTATTAACTAGCATGCATGTTACTAGCATATCGGCTGTTTATTATTACGTATAAAGCACAAATTAATGGCTTATTCTGCATGAGCATAATTTAGATCCCTTAATCCACCCCATAACTAAACGAACAACTATCTTACTAACTATTAATAGGCAGCAGTTTTCAGAGAAATCTCTTAGTTAATAGTGAATGTGTTCCCTCTTCTAATGTGTTACCAAAGTTTTATTTAAATTGTGAATGGGTTATAAACCCATAAGAAATCAAGAGAGTCTGCGCGGTAGTGATTCATTCGGAGTCAGAGTTTGCGTCTGTGCAATAATGAGTTGGAGCCGCAGTATCAAAGTCCTGCTCAAATTCACGCAGACCTATTCAAACATCTTTGGGAAAAATTTATTAGAAGTGTGATTTGATTATTATGCTCACGTCCCATTGGTTACATGGAGAGGGTGGGGTTTATGACCTATACTGCAGCCAGCCACTAGATGGTGATCAAAATGTTTTGGCATCACTTTAAGGATGTGTGCGGCACACTACTGTGCAATGAATCTCTTATTTACATTGCATTGTAACTTTTGACGATGTATAAAAGCAGCACCTATCAGTATTCAAAATTCAATGTATCGTCCAGCTCAAATGGTTATTGGTTAAAATGGAAGAAAAATGTTTCCAATATCATCAGTGCTTGAGCCCTTAAAAAATACAATGAAAGGTCAAAATCTTTTTGATGTTGCATGAGTTTCATCAGTGATTTTTAAGCTCATGGTCATCTGTTCTGTGTGCTGTTGTGCTCTTCAGGACGGAACATCTATCGTATCCTGTTCAAGGGTCGTCAGATGGAGCGTAACAAGCTTTTCCTGCCGGGCCGCATGGCGTATGTGGTGGACCTGGAAGACGAGTACGCAGACACAGACATCCCCACCACCCTCATCCGCAGCGAAGCCGACTGCCCCACCATGGAGCTACAGAGACCAAACACACGAGCACAGACCTTGACTTTACGGTTTACATTTTCATTTTTGGGTGAATAATTCCTTTGTCATTGTAATGTGTTCATAAGCTGTAATTAAATGAGACTGCACTGCAGCATCAACATTGTTCTTCTCATAGATGCATAAACGTCATAGTTTACATATGGCTCAAAATCAGCGAAGGGGTAATTAAACATAACAAATCATGTAAAAAATGATCATGCATTGATTTTGGATTGTCTAAATGTTGCATTGATTCAGCTGTCGCAGAGTTGTGGACTTTTGAAAGTCAACTTTTGATGCACAATGTTGTTTTTATTGTCTCTTACAACAAAAATCTCTTATTTAAACCCATCAAAATGCAGATTCTGTTTTAAATAATAGTGAAAAATCACTTTTTTTTAATTTTGTTCCATTATTACCTCTCAGCAGATTTTAACTCGTGTCAAACAAAACCCATAAGACTTTTGTTTATCTTCAAAACTAATAAAGACCTTTTTAAATATTCTCTCATTTTAAAAAAGTTGAAACTGCAGCCAACATTTTCAAGCTTCAAAGGACGTTGCAATAATAATAATCAACATAATTTGATTTGGTTTAATGAATGAACTCAATCGGATTTGTTTATGAACCCTCTGATCTCTAATCAGAAATCTCAATGCAAGTTTGAAACAAGTCACGTTAGCTCTAGTTAGATGTTATTCAAGGCTTCAGCCTGAAAAGAAAAGGGACGCTGTGATAGCCGCTCAGGTTTTTTCTTCAGATCATTTTTAAAGTCTAGTCAAACTGGTGTTTTGTTCCTCAGGCTCAGACGACGCTCACCACCAATGACATAGTGATCAGCAAACTGACGCAGATCCTGTCGTACCTGAGGCAGGGCACCCGCAACAAGAAACTCAAGAAGAAGGACAAAGGTAGTCTTTCCTGCGCCGTCTTCATTAGAAAACAGCTTTTGAGTGATGCACTTTAAGTTTAAGTCAAGATTCCCGGTAAGTTATCACTTGAAATCACTGAAACGAATCGACAATCCATGTACCTTCTCACATTTCTGGAGTCATACTTGGTTAAACTTCTATAGAAGCTACAACAAATATAACCAGGTTTCTGTGGACCGTAAAAAGTCTTAATTTGCTCTTCCACAAATTAAGGCCTTAAAAAGGTCTTAAATCAGAGCAGAAAGATTTCATAAAAGCATGCACCTTCAAAAAAAAACAATGTCTTGCTCAGTATTTTTTTTTCTTGTTTTCCAATATAAGCATCTTTAAATCAAGATTCATATACTTGAGATGCTTGATACATTTACTTGTTTTCTGAGAAACTGAGCTTATGTTTAAAAGAAGAATATCTACTCATTGGGTTTTTGAAAACTTGTTTTCACTTTAAGTTGTGTTGAATTTACGTTGATTGGCAGATATTTGTTCCTTTTAATCATAAACTTGATTTCACAGAAAACTAGACTTCTTATGTGATTTTTGCATGTCAAATAAATGTCTGACATGTCTATAAATCTTTAGATATTTGCACTGGAAACCAAGAGAAAAGCATCAAAACTTGAGTTTTGAGATTGAAAATTGAGTTCCGTACATTTTCTTTACTCAAGTTTTAAAAAGCCTTCATAAAACCTGCAGAAACCCTGCATTATTTTTGTTCCCATTTTCTCCAGTAGCAAAAAAAAATTTAAGACCGCATTTCTGTGACCTTCCAAAAAAGGGAGAAACTCAAGAGATTGGTTGCATTTATCAGAAGAGAAAATATTCTGATAAAAATGTGATATTAGTCTTTCTTAATAAAGGCTATCACAATGCATGAAGGAGAAAAAGCTATTTCTGAGTATGTAGTTCAATAATGCTTTACTATTGCATGTGTTTGGGAAAGTAAAACTGAAGTGCTTTCTCTGTAATCAGGGCGTCTGGATGAGAAGAAGGCTCCAGAAGCCGACTTAAGGTGAGTTCACACGCAATCAAACTAAAGTTTATGATCTGAACACAAGCTTCCTAACATCTGTGTGTGTTTGCAGCATCTTTGACGACATCGGGGACTACACGCCCTCCACCTCTAAGAGCATCAGAGACAAGGAGAAAGAGCGCTGAGCGAGAGAGGGAGAGAGATCGAGAGCAAGAGAGGGAGAGAGATTGAGATGAAGAGAAAAGACGACACAGTTACTTCGAGAAACCCCGAGCTGATGACGAGGTCAGCTGATCAGAAAGAAAATGTCACTATTTGTGCAAAACTTATATCACGATTAATTATTGTCTAATATTTCTGTCTCTTTAGGCCATGGACATTGATAAAGGTAAATGTTCCTATAGTCTTCCTATTTCTCATGCTCTCGGCACTCATAGAGTTTTTACATGAAAATAGTTTATTGAATTTTTTATTTTTTTTATTTTACATTTTGTTCAATATATAATATAATAACATAATTGCATGCCAATTGCAATTAAATAAAAGATAAAATGTAGATTAAATTAATATTAAATGCAGTTAGCTGAGCTTTAGAGTGCTTTTTTCGACCCACTTAAGTCAGATAGAAGTAAATCTTTATATGCCATTTTATATATATATATATATATATATATATATATGGTGAACTAAAGAAATGTACTGACAAGCATTTATGGTAACCTAAAATATACTTTAATGTCATTTCTGTTGAATGTTGGTGTGTCATGATTAAATATATTTGTAATTACACTTTGTAATGATTAAGTTACAATTTAGTGCATTTGAAATATATTCACTTTAAATGTGATATCAAATAACACCACAGTTAAAGTTATAATCAAGTAGATGTTCTTTAATATGTTAGTCAACATATAAAAATAAATGTCTTTAAAGCATTACAAAAGATTATTAAAACAGACTTTAAAAGTGCACTAAGAATCATAAGGTAACACTTTATTTTAAGGTGTCCTTGTTACACGTTACGTTTACTTATTATAGTATTAACAATAAGTTATGCATAATTACATGCAACTAACCCTAAACCAAACCCTAATCATATAATAAGTACATGCAGTTAATTAATATTACTTAGTACTTAAATGTATAATTACAGTGTAACAAGGACACCTTAAAAATGAAAGTGTAACCAGACTTAAACATGAAAGTTTACTCTCTTTAAAGACACTCAAGTGGCCATTTATTTCATTAATATTATATTATCTGACTGCGTGTACAGATTTTTGTAAATAAATGTACGATTTAAAGTACTCTACAAGTGCACATTCAATATAATTAAATAGTACACTTCTTTATCACAAAGGTACTGGAAGAAATGCTGTCATACCTGCTGAATGATAAAGTCCAGTGCTGTGATGGTCTCTTTCAGGTCCAGGCTCGGTGAAGGACCAGATCAAGCTGATCAATGAGAAGTTTGCTGGAGCCGCTCATTTGCAGGGTCAGGAAGCATATCCTTCACAAGAGTACATACTAGTAGAGCTGTGCCTGACTAAAGATTTTTCTAGTCGACCAGTAGTCATTCATTTAAGCCACTGGCCGACTAATTGCACATTTATATCAATGTAATTACTCTAATATATGCTGAGGGAGGAACTAAAACCATAACGAGCCTTTAATATCCTATTCCCTGCTCAGGTGCACACACAAAGCTTGCTGCAGAAGTAATGATTATGAATGTATCGGAGAAGATAGCAAGGAGATATTTGAATTCCTCATTAATAAACTCGTGTTTTCTGAGCTGCAGAGATGACGTTAACGATGCGGTGTATGGTGGACGTTTACAAAATTTTGCAAAACTACTGTAGTTCTAGACTAATGACAACATGCATTTACTCATCTCTTGCACAAAAACAGAATATGACGCAAAACTGCAATAATTAAATGTTAAATAATTAATATTTCATCAATTTTAATCCAAATGTATTAACCTCTTTGCTGCTGACCTTCATTGATCCAATTCAACCACATTAATTAGCAAAAATGACTTTAGATAAACATAACATTTGTGTGGAGCACAAAAGCAGTCTTAAGTCTCTGGGGTATATTTGTAGCAATAGCCAAAAATACACTGTATGTGTCAAAATTATAAATTTTTCTTTTACGCCAAAAATCATGAGGATATTAAGTAAAGATCATGTTCCATGAAGATATTTTGCAAATTTCCTTCAATAAATATTTAACATTGTTATTTATCATTAGTAATATGCATTTGCTAAGAACTTAATTTGAACAACTTTAAAGATGATTTTCTCAATATTTAGAATTTTTTTGCACCCTCAGATTCCAGATTTTCAAATATTGTCCTTTCCTATCATCAACGGAAAGCTTATTTATTCAACTTTCATGATGATGTATAAATCTGAATTTCAGAGAATTGACCCTTATGACTGGTTTTGTGCTCCAGGGTCACATTTGAACTTTCACAGTTCACAGTTTCAAATGATTTATTACTCTTATCTGTACGAGCCATATTTGAGGTTGATGAATGATTTGGATTTTCTGCCTGATATGCTGTATTTACCACACGGACCTGCCTTTTCCCCCCCTGCGATTAACCTACTAATAAGATTTTGGTCAACTCCCAATTAGCCAACTATTAAAGGGCAGCTCTAGTGTATAGATGAATGACATCAAGTTGCATCTCAAATGATGAAATGGCTGCTTGAATGCATTTGTTTCTTTAACTGTGAGCACTGGAAGCAGACGTGAAGAGAAGAAGCATCTTGGGGATTTCTTTGGGATGTCAAACAGTTACGCCGAATCCTACCCTGCCACGTGAGTCACGCCGCCGCGTCTTATTCTGTCATCTACAGCTGAAGAGGCTGAGTTGGGACATGTTTGCTTGTGTTTTGTAGAACGGATGATCTGGCTGTGGACAGTGATGAGGAGGTGGACTACAGCAAGATGGACCAGGCATGAGTGATTCTAAGTTGTAAAGGAGAAATGTCTCCGTGTGTTTGTGGTCAGGCGTGTTCACGTGTGTGTCTGTCTCTAGGGTAATAAGAAGGGTCCTTTGGGCCGCTGGGACTTCGACACGCAAGAGGAGTACAGCGACTACATGAACAAGAAGGAGGCGCTTCCCAAGTAACAGTGTCTACTTTCTGAGTTCACTTCTCAGGTTGTGTGTTCACTTTAATCATGGTAGTGATGGTGTATTTGTAGGGCTGCCTTCCAGTACGGCATCAAAATGTCTGAGTATTTTATAAAACAGTTCAACAAACAAGAAGTTAATATGGAGTGAGTTACATTTTAGACTAAATATATATATTTTTTTTAATTTTTTCTGTTTTGACAACGAAAATAGTTCCAAATAAAGCCGGAGCAGAACATTTGTGCATCTCAAGGCAACTCTGCAGTGTTTCGTTCTTGAATGAATTTATTTTTTAACAAGTCATTTGAGTCATTTATTTTAATGAGCCATTCATAAAGACGTTTCTAAATGAATCAGGCGTTTTAAAGGAATTGTTTGAATGAGTGATTCAATGAATCACTCGTTAAGACAGGGACTTGCTGCCACCTACTGGTGGTTTTAATGTCATATTGATCCATGGTAGGCCTAAACCAGCAAAGTACCAACACAAAAACACACTCAGCAAAATATTGTTACTGAAAAAATCCCAATAAATGTCAGTGTATCATTTTTTTTGTCAGTATCACACTCCCCTGTGACCCACATGAGCTGCAAACAGATGTTTAATGATGATCATGGTGTTCAGAGTGTCACATTCAGTTCACACTGTCTCTGTTGATTTCAGATCATTGAGAAGAGAAAGAAGATGGAGGCAGATGGGTGAGTGTCGTTGGTGTTTCTCTCTTCTTCAGTCACTCCTGAGCTCTAAAAATATCATAAAAATCCTAAATCAGGTCAGTGCTATGTCAGCACTTAGGTTTATCATTTGGAAATCTCTATACGTTCAAGTGATTTTTACACCATTCAAGCGCAAGATGATGCGACAGAGAACTTAATTCGGTACTGTCGCGGTCTGAGGCACACACACAAAGTAGATACGATTGTATGTTAACATATCTTACCAAGATGTGGTTTTATAGTTGGCTTTTTTTTTTTTTAAGTTGCCAGCCACCACCAGCATTTTTGCTCATTTTCACTAAACTTTCATGGCCCCCAGAATATTTTGTTGCATTAATGTCTGAACATGCAATATGTTAAAACAAAGAACTGCTTTTAAACAAAACAAACATTGGCCTTTTGAACTTTTTTTTTATCAACACTTGAATTGTGTATGTTGGGTATGTTTCATAAAAAAGCAACATTTTGAACAAAAAGCTGAGAAAATCATGTTTTTGTCAAAGACTGTCCGGATCGGATTCAGATTGATGATCTAAACACAGATAGAGTCGATCGCTTTCAGTCCTAAACCACTTTCTGGATCGGCGTTTTATTCAGTAACATTAGGCGGTTTTGATTTATATGCTGTTCAATGCTTGATGAATGCATTATTTTACCTTTGCGCCTGCTTACGTACGCAATCGCTTGATTCTGCTTCTTCCTCGCCGTGTTTTGATCAAGATGTACAGTACTCTTTCAGAAGATGCGAAATAGCGCCTCCTACCGTACACCAGTGAAAACACGGAAAGCTGGAAAATTCCATCAATGAAAGGGAAAGAGTTAAACAGATTGTGAACCCTTTAATTTTTTTTTTTGGCAAATGTACACAAAATAGTTAAAATACCCGTCTTGGCAAGTATCCTCGTTAACATAGTTATGTCTTCAATGAACAAACAGTTGAGAAAGAAATGGGATGCGTTTCATTATATCGGATCCGTGCATTAAGTCCTAAAGTGACAGCAGCCTAATATACCTGCTGCTGTCTGTCATTAATGTTAATCAAACAACAAAAAGAAATAAATCACTGCTCTTGACTGAACAACTGTTGTAGCTTTAAGAAGGATTCATCTTTATTTCATTTGTTTTACTGTACCTGAATACTGAATACTAGAAAATTAATGCACTGTTTTATTTATTTACATCTTTGTTTTGTTGTATTTATTTGTGCTGTTGCTTGTAATTTATTTATTTTTATTTTTATAGTGTTTACTTTCATAATGTTTGAACTTTAAATTAGGCTAGCAGTTTTTGCAGTGGTAAAACACTAGATTTTTACAAAATTAGTGCATAATTCTTTTTTTTTTTTGGTTGATAAAAATTTGGTGTGTGTATTTTGAAATAAAATGTCTGTAGTGGTACAGTGTGTGTTCATGATCTGCGATCTTCTGTTTCTTCTCTAATACAGGGTGGATGTAAAACGGCCCAAATATTAAAGCTTCAAGGAATCCTTCCATCTGCATGTATATGATGCACGTGTTGATTTGTGTTGTTTTTCTGATTCTTCATTAATACATTGGTAGAGAAATGATGTGTAAAGATGTTCACTGTAAAACCCGACAAGTAACTTAACTCAAACCGTTTGAGTAAACAGATATCCTTAAAAACCTGACAAGTTAGGTTTACTCAAACCGTTTGAGGAAACCGATTACCTTAAACCATTTAAGTTTTAAAACTAACACACTGTAAAACCCGACAAGTAACGTAACTCAAACCTTTTGTGTAAACAAATATCCTTAAAAACATGACAAGTTAGGTTTACTCAAACCGTTTGAGGAAACCGATTGCCTTAAACCATTTAAGTTTTAAAACTTAATAGTTGTGAGTACACTGAACTTAATTCAGTTGAGTTCACTGAAAGAAGATATACATTGCAATTAAATAATTAAGTGATTATTTGAGTGATAATTGTGATGAACAGCTGCTGTTAACAAACAGAATTACTGAAGAAAAGAGAAACACAAGAACTACAACTGACTTCAGACACAGCCTTAGATAAAATAAACTGAAATAAAATACATTAAATCTCTCAAAGATCTGATTAAACAACCCCACAAACAGCATCACCAGCTCCACTTATTAATAACCAGACTGACTTTATTTCTGTCAGACGTCTACAGAAGATCTGATTGAGAATTAACTAAGGTTTAGATGTTGATTTATGTTTTCATTTAAAGTAACCATGTTAGAGATCAGTGTTTGCTTAAGTTGGGCTCTTGACCCTTGATTTCTGTCTTAGTTTTTTCTTTGGCTGTTGTAACCATTTGTTGTAACTCAAAAGCCCAGAGAAAATATCATCAGGTGTTATACACACACTCACACTCTTAGAAGCTGCTTTTATCCAAAGCAACTTACAGTACATTCAGGTTAGCATTTTTTTATCTAACCTGTACCTAGATGTTAGTTGTTATACTGTATATTGGTGATGATAATCATTGATTATTGAACTGTTTGGAGTCTAATCTCTGATGAAATAGGTGTTGTGTAATTAGTTGGTTTTATAGTAAAAGTGATTCTAAGAGCCAGTGGTTCTGTAATAATCAGTTAATATAAAGAACTTTCCAAACAGTTTGGTTTTCTGTGGTGACACTTAGTCACACACAGACATCAATAATCAGCATATGAACCTCAACAATGGTGACCATAAAAAAAAAATAAAATAAAAAAACAATGCAGCAGAGCATGCTGGGAGCCATGGATGAGTTTTGTACTACAATAGTACCCAGCATGCATTGCAGCATGTTTTTTTTTTTTTTTTTCATAACCATTGTTGAGGTTCATATGCTGATTATTGATGTCTGTGTGTGACTAATTGACACCATAGAAGACCAAACTGTTTGGAAAGTCCTTTATATTAACTTATTATGAAAGAACCACTGACTTTTTGAATGGCTTTCATAGTAATCAACTGATCTAAATATAGAACACCTATTTAATAAGATTTTGAATTCTGAACAGCTCCATAATTGATGATTATCATTACCAATATGGTATATAACAACCAATACCTGATTATGTTCAAAAACACTTTTTTTTAGTTATAACAAACATGTTTCAAAAACACATGGTTATAACGTCCAAAAAAAAATAATCTAAGACAGAAATCAAGGGTCAAGAGCCCAACTAAAGCAAACACTGATCTCTAACATGGTTACTTTAAATGAAAACATAAATCAACATCTAAACCTTAGTTAATTCTCAATAAGATCTACTGTAGACGTCTGACAGAAATAAAGTCAGTCTGGTTATTAATAAGTGGAGCTGGTGATGCTGTTTGTTAACAGCAGCTGTTCATCACTAAAGCTCAATCAGCACTTAATTAATCACTTGATTACATAATTGCAAAGTTTTAAAACTTACATGGTTTAAGTAAAGGCAATCTGTTTACTTAAACGGTTTGAGTTACTGTGACTTGTCAGGTTTTACAGTGTTGTATTATTTCTATGTTTTACTGTTAATCCCAAAATGCTTTTTTGTTTTGGCAGTGTGTTTCAGAATTAGACGCAGTTGTGACACCAGTGCTTCTAGAAACTAAATAATGATCCTTTATCCCAACTTCTAAGTGTTTGACAGATTTATTCCAAGCACTGATGAGGACAAAAGCTCCTTGGATATCTGAGGATTCTGCTTTTTGATCAAATGCACATAAGCAACTCCTGTTTCAACGCATTTATTCATAAATACAGTAAGTCTGAGTTATAATAAAGCATAATACACTCTCTGGAATGCAGTCTGTCATTCAGCTCTTCATTATATAATTACCACTGGACATTTTATTGCCAACATGATAAATATGATTAAATGGGAAAATAAAGTGGGAAACCAAACAGTTTCTGGTAGCCATTGACTTCCATAGTATTTTTATCAGCTGTTTGAAATCTCATTCTGACGGCACCCATTCACTTCAGCGGATCCATTGCTGAGCAAGTGATGCAATGCTACATTTCTCCAAATTTGATGAAGAAACATTTTTTATTTTGTATAAATTGTACTTTCTATAGTGTTATTACAGTCATTTATAATGCGTCAGTAAATGGAGACGCTGATGAGCTCTTCACAACACGGTGATGATTTCTCCATCTGTCTCCACGTGATTCTGCACACAATGTCAGATGACAAACTTATTTCTAATACGACACAGTGAGATTAATTCTAAGTGTGCAGGCTCACCATGAAGATCTCTGTGTGACGTGCGATCAGCTCTTTGGTTAACTGCAACATGGCTGCTTTCATGGCGAGCTCCTGGAACAGCGTGACCACAAATATCACGGCCAGATTATGAGCCGTCATGCGGTTCTCCTGACTGTGCATCTGAACACTGAGACAGCAGATAGACACATGATTTATAACATAACAAAAGGCTCTGAATACTTTCTGAATCCACTGTGTGTGCATGCATATATATATATATATATATATATATATATATATATATATATATATATATATATAATATGCATGCACACATATACACACGTATATATATACACGTATATATGTATATATATATATATATATATATATATATATATATATACATTTTTTTTTTTTCACATCAGTCTACACACAATTTAGTGGTCAGAAATCTAAAATAATTAAGGTTTGTTACATGTTTTTTAAAGAAGTCTCTTCTGCTTACCATGCTGCATTTATTTGATTAAAAACACAGTAAAAACAGTAATAATGTGAAATATTTTTACAATTTAATTTTGAATCTCTATTAAACTGTAATTTATTTCTGTGATGCGCAGCTGTATTTTCAGCATCATTACTCCAGTCTTCAGTGTCACATGATCTTCAGAAATCAATATACTGATTTGCTGCGTAATTATTATTGATAATCCATTGTTAATAATAACTGTTTTTTTTCTGCTCAATGTTTTTGTGGAAACTGATCTTTTATTTTTTGAGGAATAGAACCTTCAAAATAACAAATGCAATTAAAATAAATGCAGCCTTGATTAGCAAAAGATTATTTTAAAAACGTTTGACTGGGGGTGTATACAAAAAGCCTGCCTATTGTTTTAATAATAAAAAAGTATGTACTCTAGTATGTAAGACTCGACTACATGCATAGAAAGTCTCTTAATATGTAAGATTTTTTATAGTAAGACTTTCATTCATTTACTGAGATTTCTAAATGTTCACAACTGAATACTGAGTGTTAATAAGTCAGTATTATGTCATACGTGTGCAGGTGTCCACACAGAGCATCCAGTGTAGCGCGGTTGTCTGGAGGAAGCTGTTTAAGCAGTTTGCGGTACATCTGCAGTCTCTGTTCTTCACCTGACACAGCTGTGGAGACAACTATACATCAATACACAACAGTCTTTATATATAACGTCATTTATGCATGCGTGATGATTCTTTATTCCCATGTGGAGCATTCAAGAAAAAGCTTGAGCAAATACAAGTGTCAAGATTCACATAATGGCCATGACCAATGAACATTTTAGAAAACTCCAGCACATGAGCACAAATAGCTAGAACCAGTGACAAGATCTTGATTTTTAATAGAGTAATGATGGAGAACAGACTTGCCTGCAGCTTTCAGCCAGTGTGGTCTGTGTGCGTTCGGTATGATCTCAAAGCTCTGCCGCAGGATCTGTTTCAGAGCTCCTGAAATGTCCAGGATGGAGAGCTCGTCTGTTTCCAGAACAGTTCCTCTCGGAGAAACGCTCAGAGCATCGACCAGCTTACTGATCTGAGAAGCGACTCCACAGCGCCGGTACAAACCCTCCACCTTCAGCCCTGGAACAAACACAGCAGTCCTCTTTATAAGATACTTAGTTCTGGTGTTTTTCTAAAAACGAGACATATATTTCAAGCTTTAATATGTGGTCCTGGATGCTGATTGGTCAAAAACACACACTACAGTACCAGCTATGATGTGAAACTTATAACTTCTATCTAAAGGAGAGACTGGATTTCATGAATTTACTTCATAGAATAGTGTTTTATTTAAAGTTTGACCTCAATATATATTTTTTTTTTGTAACGTAGTCCCTAATGAAAAAGAAGTATACTTTAGCATACTTTAATAAAGAGTGCTTGTTATAGTAATAATATAATTTAAAAGAATATACTTATATACGTAGGTATTTAACCGCATGTTATTTAAAATTAAATGAATATGTACTATAGATTTATATTAAATGCAGTTAGTTGAACTTAAGAGTGCTTTTTGATCCACGTCAGTACGTCTTTTCATGTAGTTTCATAGTTAATGTCTATTGTCTTTGTAATATGGTAAAAGTGTTACTGCTGAATTTACTGACAAGCATTTATGATAAACTAAAAGATACTTAAATGTCATTTATATTGAAACTTGTATGTTGTATATGTAAGTTTATTATAATTACACATTAATAATGAAGTTACAGTTTAGTACATTCAAAATATATTATTAACTATCAAAAATAAGAACTTTAAAGCACAACAAAAGATTATTAATTTAAAACAATGATTTAAAAGGTACTTTAAAACTTTACAAACAGCAATTTTTGAAAGGGTAAATTAGTTTGCTTTGTTTAATTACACTTAAGTGGCCTTTCATATTAAATTATCTGCAAGTACAGTTTTTGCTCACTGTTAAGTTTGGGGAGCAATTCTTGATATTAAACTACTATTAACTACAACTTTTTCCTCAATAAACTCCTGATTTGGTGCTTATTTATTGTTAGTAAGGTAGTTGTTAAGTTTAGGAATGGGGTTTAAAGATTAAGGATCATGCAGAATAAGACATTAATATGTGCTTTATAAACAGCCAGTATTTTAGTAATATTCATGCTTATAAGCAACTAGTTAATAGTGAGAATTGGTCCACAAACCAATTTTTAAATATACTTTAAAGATTTGAAGTACGCTAAAAGTACATTTGCATTACAATTAAGCACATTTCTTAACCTGTAGTTAAGCACCTTTTTATTTAAACAATAAGGCAAAGAGGTTTAACTGTATTGAAACGATCCGAACAGAAGTTGCATGTATTCAGTGGTGCAGCTCGTGACTCACCGTACTGTGTGATGTGAGAGATACACCTGTCTATGGAGCAGGGCACGGATCCTGAGTGCTGCTGTCCATCTGTGTTTGAGCACACGGTCTTCTGCACGAGCTCATGCCACCGCAGACAGCTGTGCTCCAGCTCAAACTGCATGTGTAACGTCCTGCAGCAAACACACACGTTCAGCGATGCTTTCAGATCCGCTTTAAACACTGCTGCTGCTCACAGGCTCAGAGATCTACCTTTAATTCACCAAACACTAAAAACTGATCACTTACAGATGCATTTCGATTTCTAATACCTGAAAGGGTGAGGTGTTTACTTTGTAATTACCCAAGATTATTTTATTAAAGGGGTCATATGATGCAATTTCAAGTTTTCCTTTCTCTTTGGAGTGTTACAAGCTCTTGGTGAATAAAGAAGATCTGTAAAGTTGCAAAGACTAAAGTCTCAAATCCAAAGAGATATTCTTTATAAAAGTTAACACTCGTCCACGCCCCCCTGAAACGACTCGTTCTAACACGCCCCACATCTCTACGTCAGTATGTGGGAAGAATTCCATAACGCCGCCCAGATGTTCATGCAAAGAAAGAAGGCCTACCTTTTATTCTCGTTGTAGTATTGTTGTTGCCGCGGCCATGTCGTATAGACGCTGTGTGTTTCACTGTGAAAGCGAAACTACTCTGTTTGGTCTTCCAAAAAAGGATGATATCCGCTTTGTCATGCCTGGAGCTGATCCGTGCTGGTCACTGAGGAAATACATCAACTTTGCACTGTGGATCGCAGAATCGGCTTTCACCGTGGACGAAGCAGAGTCCAGCCCGGGGTCGTCACATGTGGTTGCTGCAAGACCAAGTTACACTCCTTCATAGAATCCGCCTCAAGTCACCCGCCTCTGCTTCCCTCAAGCCGGCCGCGGCTCATTCTAGGCCTCCAGCCTTTGCTCACTCAAGCCCGCGGTGTGTGATGCTGTTTCGTTGAGAAAGCGAAACTACTTTGTTTGCACTTCTAAAAGAAAACACGACTAGAAATCATGTTTATATCATGTTTATAATGGGTTTTATGTTTATGTCTCGTCGCTCCGGCCGGACAGGGCATCACAATATATTAAGAGGCGTAACATTTCCGTCAAACGCTTGAGCCATTCGGCCAATCACAACGCGCTGGATAGCTGGCCAATCACAGCACACCTCGCTTTTCAGAGAGATGAGCCTTGTGAAAATCGACGCGTTTCAGAAGGCGGGGGAAAGAGGAGAAACAATAATGTACAGTATGTGGAAAATAATGTGGCTTTTTTTAACCTTAAACCGCACAAACACATTTCATTACACCAAATACACAAAATAATGTTCTTTTTAGCAGCATCATATGACCCCTTTAACTATACTTAAGTAAGTTTGCTTTCTGTAGTAAGCAGAGCTGGGTACTGATTACAGATTACATGATGAAAACTGTAGTTAATAATGCAATCTAGATCTAGGTGATGCATTCTGGATACTTTTTAGATTACTACTTATCTAACTTTACTAGAGAAGGTCACTGTTAGACGTTGAATATATACAGAATATTATCACTGATGCACATGCTTGTTATGACCAAATATTTGCAAGTGCTTACAATGCTGTCTATAGCAAGGGTGTAGCTTTGATTTTGACATTGGTGGGGACATGTAAGCCCCCCGACATAATCATAATTTATATATATATATATATATATATATATATATATATATATATATATATATATATATATATATATATATATATATATATATATATATATATATATTAGTATCTTCAATAATTACACAATTGTGATTATATGAACCAACAACATTACAGCAGCATCAGAGTGATGGGTGACTGAATCATAATACAGAAAACGCTTGATGTGGCTTAATGGACAAAGACAGTGATATAAAAAGACAACATTTAGTATACAGTTTATTAAAAATATGTTCAGGAAAGCAGATGAAGCCAGAATATGAACACAGCTTGCTAAACTGAACATTAAAGCGTTTTCTTTCTAACAGGACTATATAGGAGGAAAATGCTATATAGTCTGGCCACTTCTTTTGTCTGTACATAGTACTATTTATTAAGAAACTGTATACCTAATTTGTTTTTTTTTAATGCATTACAACATTTACTATGGGAGGAAAATGCTTAATGTGAAACTTAAGTTTGTTTGTACATAGTACGCTCGAATAGTAAGGAGTTTGGTCCCCCAGTATCATGGTCTTCAACATTAGCCATGTTAAGCATTATAATATGTCCCAACTTTCATGCGCATCAGATTTACAAACCACACTGTCTTATTTTAACCGCCCCGGGCACCCTAGCAACCACCCTGGGCACCCTATCAACCACATAGCAAGACCTTAGCAACCACCCAGAATGCCCTAGCAACCACATAGCAACACCCTAGCAACTGACCTGGGTACCTTAGCAACCCTATCTATCTAGTCAAGTTAAGTCAAGTCAAGTCTGCTTTATTGTCAATTCTTCCACATGTACAGTACATACATAAAGAAAATTGAAATTGCGTTACTCTCAGACCCTTGGTGCATACAGATAACACTAAAAGTAGAACTGTTCTGAGGTGGCTGAGGTTCAGAGTTCAGTCAGTGGTGCCTGGGGAAAAAGGGGGGGGGGGGCAAGCAGATGGCAGGAGACTGAAGAAGCTGTGTGACGGGTGTGTGGGATCACCTGCGATGCAGAGGGCTTTACGGGTGTGACGGGTTCCATAAATGTGGAACCCGTCAGGAGACACCAGCGATCTTCTCAGCTGCTCTCACTATGCATTGAAGTGACTTGCAGCAGGACGTGTTGCAGGCGCCATACCACACAGTGATGCAGCTCATCAGCTCGTGTCTGTGTAGAAGGTGCACATGATGGGGGCCAGGGCTCTGGCTCTTCTCAGTTTGCGGAGGAAGTAGAGACACTGCTGTGATTTCTTGGCTAGTGCTGCGGTGTTCTCGGTCCAGGAGAGGTACTCTGAGATGTGCACACCCAGGAACTTGGTGCTGTTCACTCTTTCCACAGTCGCACCATTGATGTTCAGAGGAGCATGCTGAGTGTGAGCTCTCCTGAAGTCAACAACAATCTCCTTCGTCTTCTCCACGCACATACACACACTACCATAACTGCACCACCCGGCCAGGCGGCTCACCTCGCTCCTGTAGTTTGTCTCATCTCTGTTGCTAATGAGACCCACCACAGTCGTGTCATCCACAAAACTTAATGAAGAGGTTGGAGTTGTGTAAAGGTGTGCAGTTATGGGTCAGCAGAGTGAAGAGGAGGGGGCTCAGCACACATCCTTGGGGGGCCCCAGTGTTCAGTGTGATGGTGCTGGATGTGTTGCTGCCGACCCGTACTGCCTGAGGTCTTCCAATCAGAAAGTCTAACAGCCAGTTGCACAGCGAAGTGTTGAGTCCCAGCTGGACCAATTTGTTAATGAGCTGTTGAGGTATGATTGTGTTGAATGCTCAACTGAAGTCTATGAACAGCATTCTGATGTATGAGTCTCTTTTCTCTAGATGTGTGAGTGCTGAGTGGAGGGCAGTGGCGATGGCATCATCGGTCGAGCGGTTGGACCGATATGCAAACTGGAAGGGGTCCGGGGGGGGGGGGGCAGACTTGATGTGGTGCATGACTAGCCATTCAAAGCACTTCATGAGAATAGGGGTAAGTGCAACTGGACGGTAGTCATTGAAGCAGGATGGAGACGATTTCTACGGGACTGGAATGATGGTGGTAGCTTTGAAGCATGTGGGGACAACAGCCTGACTTAGTGAGATGTTGAAAATGTCAGTCTCTCAGTACACGCCCAGGAATGTTGTTGGGACCCGGAGCTTTGCGTGCATTGATCCTGCTGTAGGATCTCCTCACGCTGTCTGGGTTCAGCGTCATCGCCTGGTCGCCAGGAGGAGGTGGAGTCTTCTGTGCAGTGGTGCTGTTTTGTTTCTCAAAGTGAGCGAAGAAGGCATTCAGCTCGTTCAACAGGTAGATGTTACTGTCACAGGTCTGTGGTGGGGGCTTGTAGTCTGTAATGGTCTGTATCCCCTGCCACAGGCTCCAAATGTCTCTGCTGTCGCTGAAACGATGGGCTATCCTCCTATCCACGGCTTCTGGTTGGCCCGGACAGTGTTGGTCGTTGTGACTGTTACATCATCAATACACTTGTTGATGTAGGCAGTGACCGTCTCTGAGTACTCTTGGAGGTCTGTGGTGTTGTTGTATGTGGCAGCCTGCTTAAACATATTCCAGTCAGTGGTGTCAAAACAGTCTTGAAGAGCCTCTGATGTCCCTTCAGGCCACACTTGTATCTGTTTGTGAACTGGTTTGGCGACTTCAACGAGTGGTCTCTATGCAGGGATTAGCATGACAGTGATGTGGTCTGAGGCACCAAGGTGGGTGAGGGGGAGGGCTTTGTCAGCTCCTCTCTGTGTGGTGTAAACAAAATCCAAAATGTTTTTACCTCTTGTTGGAAAGTTAATGTGTTGGTGTATTTTTGGGAACACACTCTTTAAGTCTCGCTGGCTGAAATCCCCAGCTATGATGAGAAAAGCATCAGAGTGGGTTGTCTGCTGCTCACTGATGTGCTGGTACAATTCATTTTGTGCCTCACTCCTGTTGTTGCTGTTGTTGGAGTTCGGAGGAATGTATACAGCAATGAGCAGTATGGCTGGATATTCCCTCAGTAGATAGAACAGCCGGCACTTAATAATCATAAACTCCACCAGGGGTGAGCTGTGTTTGCAGACCACAACAGCATCGCGGCACCATGCGTCATTGATGTAAATACAAAGCCCGCCGCCGCGTGATTTACCCTCCCGCGATGAGGACTCTGTCCACTCGATAGCATGTCAGCATGTCGAGCTGGATGGCGCAGTCTGGAACACTGTTGCTGAGCCATGTTTCCGTGAACACAAACACACAACAGTCTCTTACAGTCCTCCAAGTTGAGCGTAGTAATCGGATGTAGTCTAGTTTATTGTCCAAAGAGCGTATGTTAGCCAGTATGATGGTGGGGATAGCTGGCTTGTGTGGGTTAGCCGCTAGCCTAGCCTGGATACCTCTCACGCCACTTGTTGTGCCTCCGCTGTGGGCGAGACGCCGAAGTGGGGGTCAGTGATGGTGAAGGCCTCCGGAGCAGACCGAGATCACGCAGCTCTTCCGCGTGTGCAGAGTTTAACTCTTAAAAAGTGGTTCTGCCGACATCGAGCATAAACTCACGACTGTATGCGCGCTTAAAGACAGGTAGACGCGATGAAGACGTACAAAAACACTGCGACTCACAAGACAAAAAACATGAAAACACCGTTCTGAGGGGAGCGAGAGAAGCTGCTGTGTGTGGACGCGCTGCCATCTTGTGGATCTATCTATCTATCTATCTTGCTAATAATGCTAACATCATGCTAATCATGCTAGAAACGTGCAAGCAACATGCTAGTAACATGCTAATTAGCAACCCTATCTTTCTACAGTATCTATCTGCTAGCAACTTGCTAATCATGCTAACGTCATGCTAATCATGCTAGAAATGTGCAAGCAATATGCTAGTAACATTTTATTTATGCAAGCAACATGCTAGTAACATGTTAATCATGCTACAAATGTGCTAGCAACAACAATCCAATAAACTTCCAAACACTGTAACAAAATACCAAAAAAATGCTAATCATACTAGAAACATGTTAACAACATGCTAGTAACTTGCTAATCATGCTAACAACATGTTAGTTACATGCTAATTATGCTAACAACATGCTAGTAACATGCTGATCATGGTAGAAACGTGTTAACAACATGCTAGTAACTTGCTTATCATGTTAACAAAACACCGCTTATTATGTTAACAACATATTAGTAACATGCTAATCATGCTAACAACATTCTAGTAACATGCCTATCATGCTAGAAACATGCTAGAAACATGCTAGAAACTTGTTCATCATGCTAATAACATGCTAGTCAATTGCTAATCATGCTAGAAACATGCTACCAAAATGCTAGCTACATCAAACTTTAAACTTTTATAAATTTTCAAACGTTTTTAAACTTTCTGGTCAAACTTTTTTTTAATCTAGTTTCAGTGTTTATTTTGTGGATATTTCAGCTAACATTCAGTTTAACTATATTAAGTTGAAGTAAAAGAGGGTAACTTCATCTTTCAACTGAACTGTGCACGTATGTTTTAAACACTTCGGCTATCTTGTGTTCATATTCCTCCCAAAAATGTGCATCCCTTACTTTAACTTCTCAGGTGATATCAGTGGCATGACCTATTCCAAATGCTGCCGAAATTAATACAACATTTGTCGGGCTATACATATATTTAATAGATTGATCAGAATTATTGCTAGGGACAATTTAGTAGTCACTGGACATGTCACAGCGTCCGTATGTAATTCTATGCCCTTGATCTTCAGGACACTGACCTTTCAGGAAACTCCAGCAGGATGCAGTTCTCTGAGTGCTGCAGATCTATAGAGAAGACATTATCTGTTTAATTGACATTCTATGACAGTGTTTGATGATCTGATGTGGGCTTTGATACTGACGGCAGCGTGTCTGACTGTCCAGAGTCACCGTGTCTGTGGATCCGTGCTTTGTGTGAATGCTCATCTCTCCGTCCTGAAGGGTGCACCACACTTCTGCACACTGCAGCACTGCACCCTCTCGTATGGACGCTCTGGACACGGCACAGACCCCCAGCAGATCCTCCTCCACCACGGCACCCGCCAGCACAATCTACACACAGCAGCTTCTCGTCAGTCACCGTTGCAGCTTACCTGTCTCCACTGGGACAGAGATGTTGCTTTACCTTCATGATATGCAGCATGTGACTGAGGAGAGCGTCTCGTTCGTCTGCCCTGCAGATCAGTCTGTCTGTCAGCGATAACACCTCAAACTCATGGGTTTGCCTGTGAACGACATGGTAAGCATTATTACACTTCCAGAATAAAATGCATGTTCTGCACAGCAAAATATTAATAAGAGAACCTCGAAAGAATGGTTTCTGTATTCTCTTCTGTGCACTGAACTGTATTGAATGTGCACTTGTAGTGTACTTCAAATCTTAAAGTAGCCTATACTTTAAAAAACATACTTCCAGATGATATAAAATACCACTTAAGTGTACTTAAAGAGAGACACTTTCAGGACTGTTTCATGATCCTATCTTAAAAAGTGTGCTTTGTAATAATGCAGAATTAAACTTTTTTTTTACTTTAAATATATTTTAAATCATGTTTTAATGATCTTTTCCCATGCTGCACTTATTTTGATGTGTTGACTAACATCCTAAAGCACATGTAAAGTACTTGATTATCATTTTGAATTGTAGTGGATTATATAGTATTTCAAGTTAATATATTTTAAATGTGCTAAATTGCAACTTCATCATTATGAAAGTGTAATTACATATATAAGTATATTTCAGACCATAAATGCTTGTCAGTACATTCACAGTACACTTTAATCATATTTCAAAGACAATGGAACTAATTATGAAATTACATAAATATATATGTTAGTGTCAAAAAACACTCTATTGCATTTAATATAAATGTAAAATAAAATAAAATACACTTAATTTAATCGTAAACAGCATGTAATTAAATGCACAAAACAATACATTCAGTCCAAACTCAAGTATATTATTTTAAACATTATTACCGCAATCTTTTTATAAGCATGCTTCAGTGTACTTCTTTTTCACAAGGGATTTTGGACCGATTTCATAAAAATATCAGTATTTTCAAAAAGCTCCCAAATGCACATTATCATTAAAAGCAGACATTATAAAAATTTGCTTTAGGGGACAATTTCTCATAACATACGCCAGTGCTGAGCTACAGTCCATAGCAATTTATTTTGTCAGTCAGACTAAAGCCTTTCACACTGCATTATTTTTATAACGAACTAATCAAACACATTGAATTCATAGCCCTTAAATACACAATGTGTGCAAACACAGGTTTGTCCATATGATGATATCTGTAATGCACGGCTGCATTAATGCTATCCTAACTTTGAGATAGTAAAGAAAGTCATGTCTTTAGTGGATATGGTGTCACGCTGTTACCCCACAGAGCAGTCGAACACTGAGATGACTTCTGTCAAATCCAGCACATCACAGGCCGCAGACTCGTTCTCCTGCGAGAACAAGAAACGCTCCTCATCCAGCTTTCCATGGAGCTCTTCTACACATGTGGAAAAAGACCCAGCGTTGTCATTTGAATCAAAGTAGCCTGATAAACTTACAGGACATAAGTGCATCTTACCTATCTGCTCCTCTGAATGTCTTGTTTGCTCGAAGTCAGGTGCCTCTTTAAAACAGAGAAGAATTAAAATGAATAGAAATCGATTAAAAACTATTACACTTATATTAGATAGTGAACAAAATAATCAACTGCACTAAAACATGCACAGGTCACCTAAAAAAATAAGTAGACTTTAGCATACTCTTAAAAAGAGTACTTATGAAAATATACTTTCAAATAATATATTTATGTTCCATCTGAATGCAATGTTTCCACACACTTAATTGCATGTTATATATAATTTTTTGACTCACTTAAGTAGGACTTGAGTACTATATGTATTAGATATGTAATTTCAGAAGTGCATCTATTGTCTATTAATGTAGACTAAAATATACTTTAATGTCATTTCTGTATGAAATTTGTATATTTAAATGTATTTTCTAATTACACGTTTGTAACGATTTAGTCCATTTAGAATGCATTTGCTTTAAATGTAATATTGAATAAATAAATAATAACTAAGTACTTAGCATGTGCTTTAGTATGTTAGTCAGTAAGTGCATTTCTTTAGAGCATGATAAAATATTATTAAAACATTATGATTTAAAATGCATTCTACAGCATTGATTAATCTTAGCTCATGTTAATTTCAACATTTACTAATAGAGCTACATTATTAAAATCAAAAGTTGTGCTTGTTAACATTAGTTAATGCACTGAGTGTGAATTAACATGAACTAACAGTGAACAACTGTATTTTCATGAACTAACATTAACAAAGATGAATAAATACTGTAATGAATGTATTGCTCATGTTAGTGAATACTTTAACATTAACTAGTGGAACCTTATTGTAAAGTGCTACCATTTTTTAAAATATACTTTTAAGATTTGAAGTATGCTACAAGTCAAGCTCACATTCAGTACAATTAACCACACTTCTTTTTCACAAGAGCACACTTCAAGATCAAGAAAAAACTAATATTTTGAATAAAGACAAAGACATTTATTCTAAAGACCATCAAGAAGTTTTGTACTGTGACAGTATTTTTACGAAACGCCACAATTATTAGCACCCTTAGAGATTCTTCCGAGTAACAATCTAGCTGAAGTATGTATATACTGTATACTGTATATATATATGTGACCCTGGACCACAAAAAAGTCTTAAGTGTAAATTTTTCAAAATTGAGATTTATCCATTATCTGAAAGCTGAATAAATAATCTTTCCATTGATGTATGGTTTGTTAGGAGGACAATATTTAGCCGAGATACAACTATTTGAAAATCTGGAAACTGACGGTGCAAAAAAATCTAAATATTGAGAAAATCATCTTTAAAGTTGTTCAAATGAAGTTCTTAGCAATGGATATTACTAATCAAAAATTAAGTTTTAATATATTTACGGTAGGAAATTTACAAAATATCTTCATGGAACATGAACTTTACTTAATATCCTAATAATATCCTAATAATGTCTGAATGCAAATGATCTGATGGCTTTAAAAACAGACATCAAAAGACCTGGACGTGTTCAAAGGGGGGTTCAAATGTGCCAAGAAAAAAGCCTCATCTTACCCATAAACTCATTATGTCGGAGTAGCTCGGTCTGCAGGGCTTGTTCAGCGCTCTCGGCCACACTGATGGCAGACTGAAGCTCAGGATTTGAGGCGCTGCAGGAAACTCTGGCTCCAGAGCACAGCAGAGACAGCGTCTCCTCCACATTAGGACCACAAACCACCTCCCGCAGCCTCTGAGGAGCACCAGAGAACACATCAGCATGGGATCGCTCTGAAACCAATCAGCCGGCAGGGTCCTTTGATCACAGGCTGACCTGGTCAAGCAGTTTCTGGCTTGTGGCGAGCGGGTGAGCTTTCCGGTACAGTCCTTTGTGGTATTTGGCGAGGATAAACTCCAGCCTCTGATCTGGAGAGACGTCGGGGCCGATCTGCTCCATCGGAGGGATGCTGTGACCCCAAACACTGTTGGCAGCTTTATTGCCATACAGCACAAACAACTGAAAACATGACACATGTGCACTGGTTATTTAGTCACATTTCGGTTTCAAAGCAGATTCAGGGTAAGAAAAATAAATACAATATTGGCTGTAAAGTGGCTCTATAGTGTCATTATTCTGCTCAATTTAGTTCAGTGCTGATTCAAATGACAGTGTGAATGTTGCAAAGTTGCAAATTCAGATCAACAAAGCAGAAGACAATAATGTCATTATTCAGCTCAAGCTCATTATTCAGTTCAATAACAGTGAAAAGTTCATCAAATTACATCAAATTATGAAACAAAAGTGTCACAATAGTGTAATTCAGCAAAAGGTGACAGTGGCAAGGTAGTAAAAAGACTATAGAACTGTTATGACACCCTAAAACACTTTTATTTATTTTTTTGATGATACTACACATTATTTTGAACCAGGGTTATTAAAGTTAACTAAAATTACAGCTAAAACTAGATATAAAAACTTGAAATCAAATAAATGTTAACTGAAATAAAATAGAATAATTATATTTCAGCTAGTTTTCAAGTACTGTTTAGTTTGACTTCATGTACTAACTTGACTAAAGCTAAAAATCAAATAAGAATTAACATAAATATATAGATTTAAAAGCAACAAAAACTAATAAAAATTACAAAAACACAAGAAAAGTACTTTAAAAATCAACATTAAAGGGATACTCCAACCCAAACTGAACATTGTCAGTAATCACTTACCCTCATGTCGTTCCAAACCCGTAAAATCTCCGTTTGTCCTCGGAACACAATTTAAGATATTTTGGATGAAAACCGGGAGGCCTGTGACTGTCCCATAGACTGCCAAATAAATAACAATCATCCACGCCACAAGGATGCGCTGTTTCTACTTGTATTTAGCTTTGATTTGAAAGAAAACAGTGCATCCTTGTGGCGCGGATGACACAGAAGAGCATACGCAGCATACGGTGATAATGAGAGACAAGGAGGAGACCGTTGACAAAGGAATTGTTGAATAAAGTTGTTATTTTTGTTTTCTTCGCTTACAAAAAGTGTTCCTGTCGCTTCATATAACCCAGATTGCACGTCTGATGGCAGATGGACTATTCTCATGACAACTTTCATACCTTTTATGGACCTTGACACTGTTATTTATTTGGCAGTCTATGGGACAGTCACAAGGCGGTAAGTGATTAATGACAAAATTTTAATTTTGGGGTGGAGTATCCCTTTAAATCAGAAAATATAAAAGTAAAATCTAATTCAAAATATTTACAAAAACTAAAATAGTAACTCAAAGATACTTAACAACATTAGATGTTTTTTTATTTATTTATTTTTGTGTCATTTTGTTTTTCTGAGAGAATACACCCCACTGAAGTCTTTTCTTTTATTTTCTTATTTTCTTTTCTTTTCTTTTAAATTCATGGACATTATTGTACATATACAAGTCACTTTCTTATCAAAAAACATTAAAATTAGTATGAATTAGAATGTCATTAAAGGAAAAGACCACACCTCATATAAACCTCAAAAATCCATAATACTAAAATTAAAAGAGCTGCCAAAGCTGCTGAGAAAAAGCTGCTGAGGCTTATGAATTTTATGTTGAGACTTAAGAAAGAAATTCATTTCCCAGCTATTTAAATATATTCATATTTGAAACACAATTTTTCAGACCAATGTAAAATCATTAGAAAATAAAACTGGTCATATAATAGCATAAAGAGAGAACTCACCTGAATTAAAGGCTCTGTCCAAACCTTATTATCTAGTTTGAGACTTCGCACTTTGGACCTGTTTTTGCTCATGGATCGATGTGCGTCTGCGCAGGCCTCACAGATGACCACCAGCAGGTTCACTGATGCCCACTCCGGGTTGGCAGTGCCACAGTCGGCGCACACTTTATTAAAGGGACTCGTCCAGAGTCGATGAGCCACCTCGCTGTAGGACAGAGCGCTGCGGATCACTTCATTCAGACACTCCAGCCACACGGCCGTCTCCTTAGCAGAGTCTGCAGAGAAACTGAACAAACCATCGGGTTACTTCACCACTGACAGAAAACAAAGCATGCAGAGCACAGAAATCTGGTAAGGAGAGATGAAACGCTGTGAAAATGTACATTGTAGTGACCAAAATGATCATGGTTATCAATATTATCCCGGTGTTGTGGGAAATGTTAAAAACACCGGAAATAATTTCATCAAGTTTTATGTTGAAAACCAACAATTATAATAAGCAGCACTTTGCACTTTCTGTTCGCATTAACATTAAAAAATTAGGTAACACTTTATTCACCAATATACCAATTCTCACTATTAAATAGTTGCTTATTAGCATGCATATTACTAGCATAGTGGCTGTTTATTAGTACCTATAAAGCACATCTTAATGGCTTATTCTGTATGACCGTATTTTAGATCCCTTAATCCACCCAATACCCACACTAACAACTAACATACTGTACTATCTATTAATAAGCAGCAAATTAGGAGTTTGTTCAGGGAAAACTCTTAGTTAATAGTGAACATGTGTTCCCTATTCTAAAATGTTACCCATATACTACATGTTCAAGCAAAGTTTTGACTAAAAAAGTTTTATAAAACGATAAATCTTGCATTTCAGTCTTTTATTATTTTTAAGAAAAGGATAAATTAAAATGAAAAAATTATAAGCATTTTATCTGTTCCATGAACAATTCTACATAGGCTACCTTATTATCTGAAGTGTTTTTTTGAATGCACATTAGCTAACTTTCCATACACCGATTTACAACAAAAATTTAGTCCAGTTTTCACATTGGTCTGAACACAAACGCCAGACAGGCTGAATGAAAATGTAAGTCCACTGTCTGATTGTCTCCGTCTCCATCACTGTTTGTTTCTCCGCTGTAAACACTGCTTTATTAGGCATTACATAAAAAGGAAGATGAAAGAAAATGCCATTGAAACTTTTCTGAAGACAGTCGGTTCTCCTTTATGCATTCATAGATTTCATTCATTCATTCTATCTTTCATTTAATTTCTCTCAGCACTCTGCCTTATATCATGTTTGTACATACACCTGCATATTTATTTCTGACAAGCCTCAAATCCATTTTAGAAGCTTTTATAAACACCAGTGTTGTTTTTCTTTCTTTTTCTTGAGCAGGATTTACTGCAGGTGTTTTAAATCGCAATAATCTAATACGGTTTTAATGATAATCGAAATAAGCGGAAATACTAAACGTCAGGACTTTTTATCATCAAGCCAGTAACCATTTCACCCCTAGTGGTAAGATAAGATGTGAAATGAAATGAAGACACTCACTTGAAGGTCCTGTATGGAGTAATGAGACTGAAGCTGTGACGCCCCGTCGCCTTCACAGATGCTATGTTCATAAACACACACATCATGCCAAGACCCACACTGAAGTCCTGTGAATTCAAACAAGTTCAATTTGCAAACGTTCCTTGTCGTAAAACCACCTGTGTTCCTAACAACTCTGCTTATCTCTGATCTCTTGAATTCTTCTTGAATGGTTGACGTTAGTAAGCAGTTTTCCACACCTCTTTGCTGCTGTAAATCCAAAGGGAGTATCCACGGATAGCAGTGTACACCTTTTTCCGTGGGTCTTTCATGATCAGCGGTCCGTGTTGTTTGGGTGCAGTGATCGGTTCCCTTCCACGAGTGGCGTAGAGAGACACCAACCAGCGCTGCCGCACAGCTACGACACAACATTCACAGCACAGAGCTCAAAGTGATGAACCAAAAACGAACTCTCAGCTTTAAAGGTGCTGCATGTAATTTTTTGACTGTAATAAAGCATAAAAATACCATAATACATTTGCATATATTTAGGAAACATGTGCGTTCCGTGTCGGAATGTCTGTTTTTGTTTTGGTCTGTTTGAATCCGCCCACTGCCAGTTTACCCAATAGGATTTCGACAGCCCGGGATGCCAGGTGGTAGAAAACACACCGATTGCAGGCATTGACGCAAGCAAACAAACTGAGTCAGATATTACAGATTCAACTCAACCTTAAAAGCCTCGGCATCCATCTATAAAGCTCTTCGAGAAAAGGCATATTAAAACGCAGATAAACCTTACAGTGTAAGGCTAAAATTGTCAGTTGCGCTCATTCCTTTTTGCATCTGGCAACCCACATGAGTATCAAATCTGTGGAAAATATCAATAAACAGCAAAATCTCAAATATTAACAACATTAACCACATCAACCACTAACCAACAACAATACATCAAAACTACATACTGCACCTTTAAAGGGACAGTCCACCAAGAAAATAAAAATTTGCTTTGTTTTACACAGTTTTTGTACTGTCTTTTATTTTTTGTCAAAGATATTTTGAGCATCCCTGGCTGTCCTGCGTTTGGATTCTGTCTCCATAACCCGACAGAGGCTCTGGATCACAGGTATTAATGTTGTAAATCATGTTCAGTTTCTTGCACAGACTGATCGTTTCGCTTCGTAAGACCTCAATACGTCATCAGGAGCCATGGGGATTAATTTTGTACTGCCTGACTTGCTTTTTTTGACTCTTATGTTCTGGTAGCCATTGACTTGCATTTAATGAATCACCAAGGACCATAGTTTCATCTCAAAATCTTCTTTACTGTTCTGATAAAGAAAAAATGTCACCTACATCTTAGGTGGCCTAAGGGGGAGTACATTAACAGCAAATTTTCATTTTTGGATGAACAATTCCTTCAGGAAATGACAGAGTTTCCAGTTTCCTACCCTCACTGTGAGCCATAAATTCAAAGTGCTTCTTCTGTAAATGGATGGAGAAGTGTCCTTGGTCCAGCTTACGTATGTTGGTGATGCTTGTTACGTGAAAAACATATTCTGTGAATTTGTCCTGGAGCACATTGAAAATGTGGTTATAAAATAAGTATTTGCAATATATACTTTATTTGTATTAAATGTCATGCCATTATGAGACAACTCACCGTGCGTTTTTTCCACAGTGACATGGCATGTCCATCTAGAGTGGCCCACAGAACATTGTGCCTACAAAACAAATACAAATTTAACACAAATATAAACCTTTTGTTTGCCCTTCTTACTGTTTGTTCCCTGCAATCTTATAATGGGTCTCATAAAGGCCCTTTCACACCAAAAGTGAATGTTAAACACAAAGATTTTAAATAAAATCAATAAATTCCTATAGAACTAGAAGCGACACATAACGCGAACACTGAAGTGAAGCTATTTTTCGCGACTGCGTTTTGTGTGCAAGCTTTGGATCATGTGTTTGACACTCACAAACTAAAAACAGCATTGAAGACTATTACTCCACACTTTAGCAAGGACTCAAAATGACTCTAATTAAAAAAGAAACTATTTGGTCCATAGGCCTAACCATGATTAGCATAAATATTCCTAAAGCACTGACATTTCTGCCTTGTGTAAGATATATGATTTATCCCCATTGGGGTTTCTGAACCTATTCTGTACATTTTTACACTTACCTGAAACAATCATTCTTTCAAGACAGTTTTACACTTACTGTACATATTCTTTGCATTATATCCCTCGTGAAAAAGGCGTACACTTGCACAAATAATATACTTTTTAAAAAATACTTCAGTGCAGGGTTTTCCTTCGCTTAATTTCATGTTATTTGCAATTAAATGAATGGTTCATATTATCATATACATTTATATTAAATGTAATTAATTTAACTTATTAGTGATCATTGACTTTTTTTTTTACCCACTTAATTGGGACTTAAATGCATCTTTATATGTAATTTCAATATTACTTCTACATATATGTGCAAACTGGATGTAAAGTTTCCGAACACTTAACTGCATGTTATTAAACAAAAATGTATTACAAATTTGTTTAATTTAAGAGTACTTAATTAGGACTTAAATACATCTTTACATGTAATTTCATAACTGCTTCTATTCTCCATGAAATATGGTTAAAGTGTACTGCCGAGTGTATTGCATTTGTGGTAAACAAAAAAAATACTTTATTTAAATGTAATAATACACTACGGTTAACCTATAATCAAGTACTTTTTATGCTCTTTGTCAACACATCAAAATAAGCATATTTCTTTAAAAGCACGACAAATAAGTATTAAGTTAAAATAAGTATTTTACTTGCGTCCCTTCCATACGTCGAGCCAGCTGGATAGTGCCACCGCACACTCACTGTGAGACGCGTCGGCTCTCTGGCGCAGCCCTGGTAATGTCTGCTTCTTCCTGCTTACACGAATGGTTGCAGCCCTGCAGCCCAAGAATTCAAGATATTTTAAGACTTTTCCAGAGGCTATGCAATTTGTTACATGTCACCAGGCCATCCGAGTTTGTTTGTTCATCAGATTTGGAGAAATGTAGCATTGCATCAGTGTCTCAGCAATGGATGCTCTGCAGTGAATGGGTGCCGTCAGAATGAGAGTCCAAACAGCTGATAAAAACATCACAATAATCCACAAGTAACACACACCACTCCAGAATTTATTTGTTTGTAAGAAACTAATCCTCAAAATCTAACCCACATACTGGTTTAGAGCTGTTTTGGCTTATAAACGGTGCTTGATCTGTGCAGAGTTCTCTCCTGATTCAGACTCTTATTTCAGCCGGAAGCAACCGTTTGAAATTAAAAATATCTAAATGGATTTGTTTCTTACAAAAACACAGCTTTTGGCTAATCAAGTCATTAACTGATGGACTGGAGTGCTGTGGATAACTTGTGGATTATTGTGATGTTTTTATCAGCTGTTTGGACTCTCATTCTGACGGCACCCATTCACTGCAGAGCATCCATTGCTGAGACACTGATGCAGTGCTACATTTCTCCAAATCTGAAGATTCTCTTGCACGGCCTGAGTACAGTATGAGTACAAATCTTCAGCAAATTTTCATTTTCTGGGGGAACTATTCTTTTATTGTCACAATGCTAAAAATCTTAAAATTGTCTAGGGTTGAACTATGACCTCGGCACATGACGTTTTAATCATATGGGAAATGATCATTTTCTGAGATGTAATCATATTGTACCGTGGTTTATTGGGTCTGTCGGCATTGTTCTGAAGATCCTGTGATTTAGGAACTTCATGGATCTCTCCATTGGTGCAAATTTCTGCCTGAACATCCATCACCTGATCTGTGAAACTACAAGGAAGAATATAAACACAGTAGTAACCAAAGCCTAACAGGTTTTGTCAAGAAACATGCAGAATGAAATCACAGTTGAGAGGGAAACAGTACTGATGCATTACCTTGCTTTGTCTGAATCGTGCTGGTCATTACTGATCGAGTCTGGAGTCGCAGGGCAATCATCAGAAGACACTGCATCAGCAGCTCTTGCTGCATCCGGAGATGAACAGGTACTAATGAAGAGTGATTTTGGCTTTGGAAGCGTTTCCCTGCAGTGGGTTTCAACATCTTGTGGATCAGGGGGTGCAGAGATGGAGTGCAGCTGTCTAGATGAATCGTCCACACTAACTTCATGCTTGATATCAGTTTCTACTGAGAAAAACAGCAGTTCTTTAGTAAGGCTTGGTTGTGAGCAGATGCACCAGTTGTGCCCCCCAAGGACGGACCTGGTCAGCCTCTGGTCTGCCTGTGCATGGTCGTGTTTTGGAGGAGGCGTGGCTTTGGAGAGTCATTTGCAGGCAGGGTGGGATCTTTTGCTTTCAAAGCTAGCGTGCTATTGCTAGCCAATCAGAAACCGTCTACCCTATCTTTAATATAATAACGTGAATCATGCATTACATTTAACATCTTCTCAAGTTAATACAACACTTTTGTGTGATAAACAGTCACATCATATTCAATCGTGACATGTCGGGTTACAAGAACCAATGGCAAACTTGGCAAGATGCATCTGGAAGCACAATAATGACTTTAATTTCCTTCCACAAAGCTACTGAATGGGTTGAGAAGAGGAGTCATACTGACAACTTTTACACATTTCAATGGTGTTTTATATATTTGTTGTATACATAGCACCTGGTCAACTACACTGCATGCAAAAGTCTTAAACGTATATTTTTTATAGAAAAGTATTTTCAGATCATATAATATTAATGAATAACAGGCCACTTAGTTAAAGAGAGCACACTTCAGGACTGTTTCTTAATGCACTTTTAAAAATTGCACTTTGTAATAATGTCAAATTAAAAGTTTTAAAAAATTAAAATTTATTTTTTAATAATCTTTTGTCATGCTCTAAAGAAGTACACTTATTTTTATGCGTTGACTACAGCACCTGCAATGTACTTCATTATAATTTCAACTGTAGTGTGTTATTCGATATTACACTTAGTAAATTTTTTGAATGTACTAAATTACAACTTCATTACAAGTGTGTAAATATAAATATTTAAATGCATGCCTTACAGGTTTCTATAAAAATTATATTGAAGTATACTTGGGTTTATCATGAATGCTTGTCAGTACATTCGACAGCACACTTTATCCATATTTCAAAAAGAACAGAAGTATACTTATATACTTAAGCACTCTTATTTTCAACTAAGTTATATACATATATATATAAATGTAAACTATACATTTTCATTTAATTGCAAATAACATGCAGTTTAGTGTCTGAAAACATTACATTCAGCACGTAAGTATATATTTTAAAGTATATTATTTCTGTAATAAGTACTATTTTAAAAAGTATACTAAATATGCATTTTCATTTGAGGCTGAATGCTTCGTGGTTTTACATAACATCAAATTATATATCGTATATATATGGTCACTATCTGAATATGAACTGAAATCTCTTCACTTTTTATTAATTTATAGTCTAAAATGAAAAGTCAAGTTTTTCTGACTTCATTTGTACACATAACACTCAATATGGAAGTAAAAGGG